>NC_079402.1:750388-850388 GCF_029220125.1 Pseudoliparis swirei | reverse complement strand
GCTAACGTAACACTAACGGCTAACGTAGCGCTAACGTGATGATGTCATTGTTTTTATTTTGTACTGTTCGTTCCAGGTTCAGTAGGAGGGGTCTGTTACCGTGGCGGTGGCGGTGGTAGTGGCAGCAGTGGCAGCGGTGCCACACCGGCATCAAACCGGTCCTACGAGAGCCTGAAGGCGGTGCCAGCTCCACCGCGGCGCAGCGACAGCTACGCAGCCATCAGGAACCACGACAGACCCAACTCCTGGTCCAGCCTGGAGCACGGCCGCTCACTGCGGTGAGTAGCATCGGTCCAATCCGGTGACTCTCAATTGTCTTCCAATGATGAACCCAGATGCGGCAATTTGAATGGTGATGAGGATTTCGGTATGAACTACTTCACGTACCGGTTCAGTCTAAACACCGTATTATATTATTCTATCGTTTATGAACGAAGTGTATGGTAGGTGTTGTTTTTTAAAACAAGACTCCAGAGGTCCGTACATGTATTTATTAGGGCTGTGAAACGATTACAAATTTTAATCGGGTTAATCACAGGTTTCTGTGGATTAATCATGATTAATCACATATTACCGATATTCTCGGTATATTTTGTGAGAACATAGAGATTTATGACAAAAGACGGATATATACATTTATACATTCTTCTATACAATGGTGCTGCAACTCAGCAGTTATTTAGCAGTTTTCTTCCATATGGAACATTAATACATCTTCATCCTAAACAGAATGTTTAACCCTCCTGTTACCTTCGGGTCAATTTAACCCCATTCAATGTTTAATGTCGGTGTTCTTTGGGGTCAATTTGACCCCAGGCTGTTTTTCACTGTGTCAAACATATCAGAAATATCAACTTTTTTATTTATTTAAAGGGCTATTTAGGTAGTCAACAAACAAACATAAAGTACCTCACACTTAAACTTGGGAAGCAATATTAATTCTAATAATTTTCTGGAGGTTTTAATTGCTGGGGTCAAATTGACCCCGAGGGTAAAATATGTGAGTAAATGTAAAGGTAACAGGAGGTTAAACAGAACATGTTTCTCTTGTTTGTCAACCATTAACTCCACCATGATACATCTAAAGGCCTCTAGTCTTCCTCTAGCAGCTGCTGAGGCAGACTGACTGTGTGGGTTTTCTTCATGAACTGGGCCGTGATGAAAGGGACGGCGGGGACACCGCTGCAAAGCTGAAACCTCACCGGCCCGGACACGGGGACAGATTGACAAGTGACTTTTGTTTTGCTCGGTCCCGATGCGCGCGCACGGAGCTCTGTGGCGCGCGAGACGGAGATCGATAAGTGTTAACGCAACGCGAAGAGACAGAAATGACATGCTGCTGTGGAGATACGATCAACAACAGACGTTTGGTTTAATAAAAGAACAAAGACGTGCTCTAGAGAACATGTCGGGGGGGGCGGGCCAATCTCTTTAATGTCATGCGATCTACCGACACTACGCCGCGATCGACTGGCAGGTCGCGATCGACGTGTTGAGACCCTGATCTACAGGAAGTAAAAGTCGTAACAAGGTTTCCGGAGGTGAACCTGCGGAAGGATCATTACCGATGAACAGACCGTCTGCATGAGAGCGGACAGAGTTCAGATTGAAGTGGTGGATTGGAAGCTCATTTTGCAAGTGACTTTTTTTTCGTCCCGACGACCAACAACAGACGGATTGGAAGCTCATTCTGCGCATGCGTTAAATGCGTTAAAAAACATAACTAGTTAAACCTGTAATTGAATTAACTGAGTTAACGCGTTATTTTTCACAGCACTCGTATTTATTTCAAATGCAATATGTTACCCTCTGGTATACGATGTGGTTTAGTATGCTGTGATACAATATAACACTGTGCAACATGCTACGCTACGATACAATGCTAAATGTTGTGCTATTGTACAGTGAAAAAACAATATGATACGATATATCACGATATGCTGATTATATATCACGATATGCTGATGATATGATATATATCACGATATGCTGATGATACGATATATATCACGATATGCTGATGATACGATATATCACGATATGCTGATTATATATCACGATATGCTGATGATATGATATATATCACGATATGCTGATGATACGATATATATCACGATATGCTGATGATACGATATGCTGATGCTATGATATATATCACGATATGCTGATGATACGATATATATCACGATATGCTGATGATACGATATATCTCGATATGCTGATGATATATATCACGATATGCTGATGATACCATATATATTACGATATGCTGATGATATGATATATATCACGATATGCTGATGATATGATTTATATCACGATATGCTGATGATATATATCACGATATGCTGATGATACGATATATATCACGATATGCTAATGGTATGTATCACGATATGCTGATGATATGATATATATCACGATATGCTGATGATATGTATCACGATATGCTGATGATATGATATATATCACGATATGCTGATGATATGATATATATCACGATATGCTGATGATACGATATATATCACGATATGCTGATGATACCATATATATCACGATATGCTGATGATATGTATCACGATATGCTGATGATATGATATATATCACGATATGCTGATGATACCATATATATCACGATATGCTGATGATATGATTTATATCACGATATGCTGATGATATACAGGACTGTCTCAGAAAATTAGAATATTGTGATAAAGTTCTTTATTTTCTGTAATGCAATTAAAAAAACAAAAATGTCATGCATTCTGGATTCATTACAAATCAACTGAAATATTGCAAGCCTTTTATTCTTTTAATATTTAATAATTTTTTAATTGCATTACAGAAAATAAAGAACTTTATCACAATATTCTAATTTTCTGAGACAGTCCTGTATATCACGATATGCTGATGATATGATATATATCACGATATGCTGATGATACAATATATATCACAATATGCTGATGATATGATATATATCACGATATGCTGATGATACAATATATATCACAATATGCTGATGATTTGATATATATCACGATATGCTGATGATACAATATATATCACGATATGCTGATGATACCATATATATCACGATATGCTGATGATACAATATATATCACGATATGCTGATGATACAATATATATCACGATATGCTGATGATATGATATATATCACGATATGTTGATGATATGATATACAGGACTGTCTCAGAAAATTAGAATATTGTGATAAAGTTCTTTATTTTCTGTAATGCAATAAAAAAAATATTAAAAGAATAAAAGGCTTGCAATATTTCAGTTGATTTGTAATGAATCCAGAATGCATGACATTTTTGGTTTTTTAATTGCATTACAGAAAATAAAGAACTTTATCACAATATTCTAATTTTCTGAGACAGTCCTGTATATCAAGATATGCTGATGATACAATATATATCACGATATGCTGATGATATGATATATATCACGATATGCTGATGATATATATCACGATATGCTGATGATATGATATATATCACGATATGCTGATGATATATATCACGATATGCTGATGATATGATATATATCACCATATGCTGATGATATGATATATATCAGGATATGCTGATGATACTATATATATCACGATATGCTGATGATATGATATATATCACGATATGCTGATGATATGATATATATCACGATATGCTGATGATATATATCACGATATGCTGATGATATATATATCACGATATCAGTCCATCGCGGACTTTTTTTTGCCTTACTGCGCTCAGGGTTTGTCATAGGCGTTTGGGAAAACGGCTTAGGCGCGCGCCCAAATTTTCTCTATGCAGGAAAAACCCTGGATATGCTGATGATATATATCACGATATGCTGATGATATGATATATATCACAATATGCTGATGATATGATAGATCAAGACGATGTGCTACAGTGCAGTGCGCTGTGCTATGAAATAATATAAGAGACACAATATTCTACAACAGTCTGCAATAACGTTGAATGCTATTACAATAGAATGTGCTATGTTTGTTGAAATGAACACAAATCAAATGCTATGTAATGTTCTTGTTACTCAGGTCTCTGCAGAAAGGTTCCTGGCATCACTCCAGTGGCCCCGTGGCCTCAAGTGCAGGTACATCACCTCATTATACTCATTGTGACCAAATAGAACCAAAGAAAAGAACCCCAAGTTTATCAATAGAGGACAAGTCAATATTTCAAAAACAATGCTGTGCAACAGGAAATATCTCTATAATATGTCTATAATATGTATATAAAATCTCTATAATATGTCTATATGTCTATAATATGTCTATATGTTTATAATATGTATATAATATGTCTATAATATGTATATAATATCTCTATAATATCTCTATAATATGTCTATATCTCTATAATATCTCTATAATATGTCTATATTTCTATAATATCTCTATAATATGTCTATATGTCTATAATATGTATATAATATGGCTATAATATCTCTATAATATCTCTATAATATGTCTATATTTCTATAATATCTCTATAATATGTCTATATGTCTATAATATGTCTATAATATGTATATAATATCTCTATATGTCTATAATATGTCTATAATATGTCTATAATATGTCTATATGTCTATATGTCTATAATATGTCTATATGTCTATAATATGTCTATATGTCTATAATACGTCTATATGTCTATAATACGTCTATAATATCTCTATACTATGTCTATGAGCATTACTTATAAGCACTATCAGCGGTCCTCATGCTCTGGCATCATGACATCATGTCTGTGCTCCAGCTAAAGGCTCGTTCGGCGCTGAGGGCCAGCTCCACACCGTGGTGGAGAAGAGTCCAGAGAGCAGCCCCACCACCAGGCCCCGGCAGGGCGGAGGCCCCCCCCTGGCCCCGGCCCCTACCGGCCCCATCCCTCAGCCTGGCCGGCTCGTGGGCCCCGCCCCCCAGCTTGAGCCCCACGACGCACCGATGCCCAGCGCCAGCCCCGGGCCGGGCTCCTTGGGGGGGGACCGGGCCCTGGCCGAGGAGGGCGGCCGCCAGCAGCCGGGCGCCGGAGGGAGGGAGGGAGGAGCACCGGAGAGGCGGAGGGATAGAAGGATGTCGGCTCCAGAAAACGGATCCCAAAACAATCTCTCCTCTTCACTCTACCAGTACTCCTCTTCCTCAGCACAGCTCAGGCCTCAAGCACACGAAGCACACAGGTGATGAAGATACTTCAACCAACTGCTGTATTCTGAGTCCATCCCTGAAGTTGGAGTCTGTTCCCAGAGTGATATTCTTTCCTTTGATGCTACGTCTGTGTCCTACACCGTCTGGTTCCAGCATGAACTCTTCTCTTTCCTCAGAACGCACCAGGAAGAGTTTGGACTCTCAACTCAACACGTGAAAACTGACGGGGAGGAATCAGAGGACCAGACCGGATCCCGGAGGCCTCCAAACCACCAGGGACCTCACAGTCAGAGCCTCCAAGGGTCCCACGCTCACACCGGCCACGTGCTCCAGGAACAGAACCAGGACGCCTCCTCCCAGAGGAGAGAGCCCGGCACAGCGGTCCGGTCCAGAGGAGACGGGAGCAGGTACACGGGATGATGTCTGACATGTTTAAATCATTTCTGGTTGTGAGGTCGGGCCGCTGCACAACAACATCAGAATAACTGAGTGAAGTCAGTGGATGAGTTCGTCCATGAGTCTTCAATCCAGAGGCGTGAAGGTGGTCTGCGTCCGGCTCAGTGGAGTCTCTGTGGTCTAGAGTCTCTGTGGTTTAGAGTCTCTGTGGTTTAGAGTCTCTGTGGTTTAGAGTCTCTGTGGTTTAGAGTCTCTGTGGTTTAGAGTCTCTTTGGCTTAGAGTCTCTGTGGTTTAGAGTCTCTGTGGTCTAGAGTCTCTGTGGTTTAGAGTCTCTTTGGCTTAGAGTCTCTGTGGTTTAGAGTCTCTGTGGTCTAGAGTCTCTGTGGTCTAGAGTCTCTGTGGTCTAGAGTCTCTGTGGTTTAGAGTCTCTGTGGTCTAGAGTCTCTGTGGTCTAGAGTCTCTGTGGTCTAGAGTCTCTGTGGTCTAGAGTCTCTGTGGCTTAGAGTCTCTGTGGTCTAGAGTCTCTGTGGTCTAGAGTCTCTGTGGTCTAGAGTCTCTTTGGCTTAGAGTCTCTGTGGTTTAGAGTCTCTGTGGTCTAGAGTCTCTGTGGTCTAGAGTCTCTGTGGTTTAGAGTCTCTGTGGTCTAGAGTCTCTGTGGTCTAGAGTCTCTGTGGTCTAGAGTCTCTGTGGTTTAGAGTCTCTTTGGCTTAGAGTCTCTGTGGTCTAGAGTCTCTGTGGTTTAGAGTCTCTGTGGTTTAGAGTCTCTGTGGTTTAGAGTCTCTTTGGCTTAGAGTCTCTGTGGTTTAGAGTCTCTGTGGTCTAGAGTCTCTGTGGTCTAGAGTCTCTGTGGTCTAGAGTCTCTGTGGTTTAGAGTCTCTGTGGCTTAGAGTCTCTGTGGTTTAGAGTCTCTTTGGCTTAGAGTCTCTGTGGTCTAGAGTCTCTGTGGTTTAGAGTCTCTGTGGTTTAGAGTCTCTGTGGTCTAGAGTCTCTGTGGTCTAGAGTCTCTGTGGTTTAGAGTCTCTTTGGCTTAGAGTCTCTGTGGTTTAGAGTCTCTGTGGTTTAGAGTCTCTGTGGTTTAGAGTCTCTTTGGCTTAGAGTCTCTGTGGTCTAGAGTCTCTGTGGTTTAGAGTCTCTGTGGTTTAGAGTCTCTGTGGTCTAGAGTCTCTGTGGTCTAGAGTCTCTGTGGTCTAGAGTCTCTGTGGTTTAGAGTCTATTTGGCTTAGAGTCTCTTTGGCTTAGAGTCTCTGTGGTTTAGAGTCTCTTTGGCTTAGAGTCTCTGTGGTCTAGAGTCTCTGTGGTTTAGAGTCTCTGTGGTTTAGAGTCTCTGTGGTCTAGAGTCTCTGTGGTCTAGAGTCTCTGTGGTTTAGAGTCTCTTTGGCTTAGAGTCTCTGTGGTTTAGAGTCTCTGTGGCTTAGAGTCTCTGTGGTTTAGAGTCTCTGTGGTTTAGAGTCTCTGTGGTCTAGAGTCTCTGTGGTCTAGAGTCTCTGTGGTCTAGAGTCTCTGTGGTTTAGAGTCTCTGTGGCTTAGAGTCTGTGGTTTAGAGTCTCTGTGGTTTAGAGTCTCTGTGGTTTAGAGTCTCTGTGGTTTAGAGTCTCTGTGGTTTAGAGTCTCTGTGGCTTAGAGTCTCTGTGGTCTAGAGTCTCTGTGGTTTAGAGTCTCTGTGGTTTAGAGTCTCTGTGGCTTAGAGTCTCTGTTGTTTAGAGTCTCTGTGGTTTAGAGTCTCTGTGGTTTAGAGTCTCTGTGGCTTAGAGTCTCTGTGGTTTAGAGTCTCTGTGGTTTAGAGTCTCTGTGGCTTTGGTATTGGTTCTTGTTGGGTTACACAACACTGTCCCCCCCCCCCCCCCCTCAGGTCAACGGACCAGGCCAGCGTTCATGCAGAGCCGATGGCGTCCTCCAGGCTGGCCCAGGGACAAGCTCCTCCCACCCAGGGACCCGCTCAGCCTCATCCCCGTCACCTCAGTGACTCGGCGGCTCTGCAGCACCGGGACCACCGGGAGCCGCCACTGACCCGTCTGGAGATCGCCAGCCCCCACAGCGACGGCAGCCAGGAACCGGTCCGCAGCCTCTCGGTCCTGGAAAAGGTCGGTTGCTTCGAGCGTCGGGAGCGAAGCGGCAAGCAGCGCAGCCACAGCGCCGCCTCGGACCCGGCCGGCCACGCCCGGGTAACTGAGCCGGTCCGGTTGTGTGAATCATGAACCGTCATCTGCACCGTTGTAGTCGCCGCTCAACAGAACAATACCAGAAAGTCTTGATCCTGCTCCTGATCTGAATCTTCTGGTCCTGACTCAGGAGGCGGAGGCCGGCCGGAGCTCCCCGTGTGGAGCCCAGGACCTCAGGATCATGCTGGAGAGAAGCAACAGCCGGACCAAGGCCCACCGGACCACGAGCCACCGGGGGGGCAGCAGCCAGCTCATGACACACAGGTACCGGGTTCAGGGTCACTTCAAGCGTCTCTCCATGGATTCTGTGCATGTCTTGTTTTGCCTGCGTTACACATGTGTTAGACATTGTGTCTGGAGTCCTTCCAGTTGAGTCATATTAACTAGACTCCCCGTCCGTGTGGTGTTCAGGGCCCCGGGAGATCCCAGTTCAGCTCTCCAGAGGAGCCGGAGCACCTTCCACTTGGACGAGTCCAGGGAGGACGAATTCAGGAAAGACTTTCCTCGGACACAGGACATCCAGGAGAGGTTGGGCTCCATGCGGGACTCGTCCCTCAACAGGTCAGTCTACCACCAGGTCAGAGTCCTCTAGGTCAGAGTCCTCTAGGTCAGAGTCCTCCACCAGGTCAGAGTCCTCTCACAGAGTCCTCTAACAGGCCAGAGTCCTCCAATAGTTTAGAGTCCAAGTCAAAGTCTTCCATCAGAACAGAGTCTTCTAACAGACTAGAGTCCTTTAGCAGGTCGGAGTCCTCTCACAGAGTCCTCTCACAGAGTCCTCTCACAGAGTCCTCTCACAGAGTCCTCTAACAGAGTCCTCTAACAGAGTCCTCTAACAGAGTCCTCTCACAGAGTCCTCTAACAGAGTCCTCTAACAGAGTCCTCTCACAGAGTCCTCTCACAGAGTCCTCTCACAGAGTCCTCTAACAGAGTCCTCTCACAGAGTCCTCTCACAGAGTCCTTTAACAGAGTCCTCTAACAGAGTCCTCTCACAGAGTCCTCTCACAGAGTCCTTTAACAGAGTCCTCTCACAGAGTCCTCTCACAGAGTCCTCTCACAGAGTCCTTTAACAGAGTCCTCTAACAGAGTCCTCTCACAGAGTCCTCTCACAGAGTCCTCTCACAGAGTCCTCTAACAGAGTCCTCTCACAGAGTCCTCTCACAGAGTCCTCTCACAGAGTCCTTTAACAGAGTCCTCTCACAGAGTCCTCTAACAGAGTCCTCTCACAGAGTCCTCTAACAGAGTCCTCTCACAGAGTCCTCTCACAGAGTCCTCTCACAGAGTCCTCTCACAGAGTCCTCTCACAGAGTCCTTTAACAGAGTCCTCTAACAGAGTCCTCTCACAGAGTCCTCTCACAGAGTCCTCTCACAGAGTCCTCTCACAGAGTCCTTTAACAGAGTCCTCCCACAGAGTCCTTTAACAGAGTCCTCTCACAGAGTCCTCTCACAGAGTCCTCTCACAGAGTCCTTTAACAGAGTCCTCTCACAGAGTCCTCTCACAGAGTCCTCTCACAGAGTCCTCTCACAGAGTCCTTTAACAGAGTCCTCTCACAGAGTCCTCTCACAGAGTCCTCTCACAGAGTCCTCTAACAGAGTCCTCTAACAGAGTCCTCTCACAGAGTCCTCTAACAGAGTCCTCTAACAGAGTCCTCTCACAGAGTCCTCTAACAGAGTCCTCTCACAGAGTCCTCTCACAGAGTCCTTTAACAGAGTCCTCTCACAGAGTCCTCTAACAGAGTCCTTTAACAGAGTCCTCTAACAGAGTCCTCTCACAGAGTCCTTTAACAGAGTCCTCTCACAGAGTCCTCTCACAGAGTCCTTTAACAGAGTCCTCTAACAGAGTCCTCTCACAGAGTCCTTTAACAGAGTCCTCTCACAGAGTCCTCTCACAGAGTCCTTTAACAGAGTCCTCTAACAGAGTCCTCTCACAGAGTCCTTTAACAGAGTCCTCTCACAGAGTCCTCTCACAGAGTCCTCTCACAGAGTCCTTTAACAGAGTCCTCCCACAGAGTCCTCTCACAGAGTCCTCTCACAGAGTCCTCTAACAGAGTCCTCTCACAGAGTCCTCTCACAGAGTCCTCTAACAGAGTCCTCTAACAGAGTCCTCTCACAGAGTCCTTTAACAGAGTCCTCTCACAGAGTCCTTTAACAGAGTCCTCTCACAGAGTCCTCTCACAGAGTCCTCTAACAGAGTCCTCTCACAGAGTCCTCTAACAGAGTCCTCTCACAGAGTCCTCTAACAGAGTCCTCTCACAGAGTCCTCTAACAGAGTCCTCTCACAGAGTCCTTTAACAGAGTCCTCTCACAGAGTCCTTTAACAGAGTCCTCTCACAGAGTCCTTTAACAGAGTCCTCTCACAGAGTCCTCTCACAGAGTCCTCTCACAGAGTCCTTTAACAGAGTCCTCTCACAGAGTCCTCTCACAGAGTCCTCTAACAGAGTCCTCTCACAGAGTCCTCTCACAGAGTCCTTTAACAGAGTCCTCTCACAGAGTCCTCTCACAGAGTCCTTTAACAGAGTCCTCTCACAGAGTCCTCTCACAGAGTCCTCTCACAGAGTCCTCTCACAGAGTCCTCTCACAGAGTCCTCTAACAGAGTCCTCTCACAGAGTCCTCTCACAGAGTCCTCTCACAGAGTCCTTTAACAGAGTCCTCTCACAGAGTCCTCTCACAGAGTCCTCTCACAGAGTCCTCTCACAGAGTCCTCTCACAGAGTCCTCTCACAGAGTCCTCTCACAGAGTCCTCTCACAGAGTCCTCTCACAGAGTCCTCTCACAGAGTCCTCTCACAGAGTCCTCTCACAGACCTGGGCCTTGAGTTTCCCGGAGCCCTCCTGATAATGGAACCGTTTCTCTTCACAGATCTTACAGGGACTCTGTGAAAGACGCCCAGTCCAAGGTCCTGCGGTCCACCTCCTTCAGAAGGAGAGACCTCGGCTCCTCCATCAGCCCTTCTGCTCCGGCACCTCCTTCTCGCTTGACCTCCTCCAGCGACCTCCAGACTCCAGCTGGCTCCGCCCTGTACCGGTCCCTGGAGAAGAGAGGCCCAAAGACCATGCCCAAGCCACAGGGCGTGGTCATCACGCCGCCGGTCTCCCTTCACACCCCGAAGGAGCGCCACATGGTCAGCCCGGAGGCCCGGGGCCCGAGTCCCCCGGCCCTCCCCAGGGTCCCGCCGGTCGGACCCCCTCTGACGCGTATCTGTGGCCGCAGGCGTCTGACGGTGGACCAGAAGAAGAGATCCTTCTCGGAGCCGGAGAACATGAACGAGGTCGGAGTTACCGATGCAGAGACCGCTGCCCTCTTCAGGCGTGGAGGAGGTACTTCACCCTTCACACCTCACACACTCAAGAGAATTTGGTACTACGGCACAAATACACACAACCACATAGCGTAATGAAAACTCAATTCAGTTCTGTCAGCGTGGAGCCGACCTAAACCCGCTCCGTACTGCTCGCGCTGGTGTTGCTTCATGTCAGTTTGAATGAAATGAACCCATTTAACTTCATCTCAGTGTTGGTAGGATAAGGCTGGGTCTGGACCAGAGGACACGGAATGCACCGGTAGCATGAGCATTAGCATGAAGACTTAAGTACCAAAGCTACCATCAAAGGCTACGTAATATGTATTTTGTCTCCCAAGCGTCTTCAGACCGGCTGCCAGTGTTTTATTTGTGTTGTCTGCTTCGTGTCGGGACGCATCGACTCACTCGAGAGGCGTGGCTTATATTATATTCAAACGGTAGCGTAGAAAAATGTTTTTCTTTAAAGTAGGTTGGCTAAGAAGAAGATCTTCTTGGAGCGTGACTCCCTGAGGAGAAGCCGGGCGTTGGGCAGTGAGTGTTGTGATGGTTGGAGTCTGATTTCTGACCTTTGACCCCCATCTCCCCGTCTGCCAGAGACCAGCGTGGCGGACCGGAGGAAGATGTTCGAGCTCGTGGCGAGCCGCTTCGGGGGCGGAGCTCTGCAGAACGCCACGTCACGGCCCGACTTGAGGCAGCTGCAGCACGACGCGCTGGCCGAGTACATGGAGAGGAAGAGGAGCGTGAGGAGGGACGGGGGAGGAAGGAGGAGGGGACCAAGGCCCCGGAGCGCCTACCTACAGCAGGAAGACGACAACTTTACAGGTGAGGGAGGGAGAGGGAGGAAGGGAGGTAGAGAGGGAGGGAGGGAGGGAGAAGTATGAGTGAGGGGTTTGATGGGTAATGCAAATATTGAAGTGATAGATTGAGTTTCAAGTTTCAAGTTTCAAGTTTCAAGTTTTTATTGTCACATCCCCTTTTATACAAGTATAATCGGTTCGTGAAATTCTTATGTGCAAAACACCCGACAGCAGTAGCAGACTAAAAAAAGAATAAGAATGAGAATAAACTATACAATATCCACACAAAAAAAAGAAGAAAGTATTAACAATATATATATAAAACAATGTAATAGAATATACATCATGGCAATATATATATATAAAACAATGTAATAAAATATACACTTTTTTGAGACTATATATATATATATATGTATATACATACAATATATATATACAATATATATATATATAAACAATGTAATAAAATATACACCATGGCCATAGATATTCACAGAATATGTTCTGGTGTGTAGTGTTAATGAGGGTCTCAGTCCTTGTTCAGCAGCCTGATGGCCTGACTGAAGAAGCTGTCCTCAGTCTGTTTGTGCGGCACTTGATACTGCGGTATCGCCTGCCTGACGGTAGAAGGGTGAACAGTTTGTGGCCGGGTGGTTATTGTCTTCATCATCCGTTTGGCCCTGGCCACGCACCGCTTGGTGTATATGTCCAGGATGGAGGAAGCTCACCTCCAACGATGTACTGTGCCGACCGCACCACCCTCTGTAGTGCCCTACGCTCCAGGGCGGTGCAGTTCCCGTACCAGACGGTGATGCAACCTGTCAGAACACTCTCGATGGTACTGGTGTAGAATGTTCTGAGGATGCGGGGAGCCATGTTGAATTTCCTCAGTCGCCTAAGGAAATACAGGCGTTGTTGGGCCCTTTTCACCACGTGAGTGGTGTGCGTGGTCCATGTGAGGTCCTCGGAGATGTGCACGCCGAGGAACTTGAAGCTGCTGACCTCTCTACTGCAACTCCGTCTATGGAGATGGGCGTGTGCTCTCCTCTCCGCTTCCTGTAGTCCACGATCAGCTCCTTGGTCTTCTTGACGTTGAGGACGAGGCTGTTCTCCTGGCACCACTGTACCAGTGATCCAACCTCCTCCCTATAGGCTGTCTCGTCGTCGTCGGTAATCAGCCCCAACACTGTTGTGTCGTCAGCAAACTTGATGATGACGTTGGAGCTGTGCATGGCCGTGCAGTCGTGGGTGTGGATCCATTCTTTCCTTTTGTCCCTCCCCCCTCTCTCTCTCTCTCCCTCCCTCCCTCCCCCCTCTCTCTCTCCCTCCCTCTCTCCCCTCCCCTCTCCTCTCCCTCTCCCCCTCTCCTCCTCTCTCCCCCTCCCCCCCCCTCCCTCTCTCTCTCTCTCTCCCTCCCTCCCTCTCTCCTCCTCTTCCTCCTCCTCTCTCTCCCTCTCTCCTCCAGTCCTCCCTGGAACAATAGATTAATCTCTTCTCCTCCCTCTCTTTGTCCATCCCATTTGTCTCTCCCTCCCTCCCCCCTCTCTCTCTCTCTCCCTCCCTCCCTCCCCCCTCTCTCTCTCCCTCCCTCCCCCCTCCCTCAGACCCCCTCAGCCTCTCCTCCAGCCTGCTCTCCCTCCAGGACTCAGATGGTCTCTCCTCCTCTGTGGGGAGGCGTCTCCTCTCCCCCCTCCCTCCTCCTGGAGGAGACCAGAGGAGCCTCCAGTCCCTGGTCCTCCTGGACAGGAGGTCCCTTCAGAGGGCTCCGGACCACCAGCCTCCTGGGTACCCTAAACCACCTAAACACATCTATTTATATATTTATATTCACCAGACGATGAACTTGTAAAATGAATTATTACAATAACTTGATTAACTCCCAGGGCTCCGCCTCCTGAGCCCGAGGCCCGGACAGTGCAGCAGATCCACTGTGAAGCGGGGCTCAGCAGAGACCTGGTCCTGGACCCCCTACAGCCGGCCTCGGGGCCTCCGGTCCACCTGGCCCCGTGTCTGCAGCTCAACGGGGCGGCTCGGGGCTCCGGGAGGTCGCCGTCCAGCCAGGATCTCCTGGGGGGAACCGAGGAGACCCAGACGAGTCGTCCACAGCAGCGCTCACACTCCTCCCCCTGCGAGGAGAGCCAGGTACCAGACATACGGGCTAAATATAGCTATATGCTTTTTATATTGATGATATGATACAGAAATTAAATGATCGGGATTTGAAAATGAGTTTAATGTGATTTAGGTGGTACCTGGTAGTTTGAGTTTAGTAGGAGTCTCCCCCTGGTGGCCAGGAGAGAGAATGCAGCTTTAACACATGAAGCATAGACTTCTATACAACCAGAGGAGGCGCCCCCTGGTGGTCAGGAGAGAGAATGCAGCTCTAACACATGAAGCATAGACTTCTATACAACCAGAGGAGTCGCCCCCTGGTGGTCAGGAGAGAGAATGCAGCTTTAACACATGAAGCATAGACTTCTATACAACCAGAGGAGTCACCCCCTAGTGGTCAGGAGAGAGAATGCAGCTTTAACACATGAAGCATATACTTCTATACAACCAGAGGAGTCGCCCCCTGGTGGTCAGGAGAGAGAATGCAGCTTTAACACATGAAGCATCGACTTCTATACAACCAGAGGAGTCACCCCCTGGTGGTCAGGAGAGAGAATGCAGCTTTAACACATGAAGCATCGACTTCTATACAACCAGAGGAGTCGCCCCCTGGTGGTCAGGAGAGATAATGTAGCTTTAACACATGAAGCATCGACTTCTATACAACCAGAGGAGTCACCCCCTGGTGGTCAGGAGAGAGAATGCAGCTTTAACACATGAAGCATAGACTTCTATACAACCAGAGGAGTCGCCCCCTGTTGGTCAGGAGAGAGAATGCAGCTTTAACACATGACGCATAGACTTCTATACAACCAGAGGAGTCGCCCCCTGGAGAATGCAGCTCTCAGGCACTTCCCCAGGTTTCTTCCTCATACAACATGAGTCCATATGAGAAGAGGAACTCTCTTCCTATAAGGCCGACCTGTGTCTGTGTTCCAGGACGTCCCTCCAGGTGGCGTTGAGATGTTTGGGGTCTTCGTCTCTGAAGCTGGACGTCGCTCTCTGGTGGCCGAGGACAGGTACGTCACACCTCCGTTCAGGCTGTCGGTTCAAATCCCCAAGCAGCTTTTCTCCAGAGGAAGAGGAGGAGGAAGCACGGTTAGAAAGGAGGCAAGGGAGTTCAGAGGATAGGAGAGAAAGAAGGAGAGGTTGAGAGGAGTGAAAGAGTCCAATGGGAGGAGAGGAGGCGAGGAACAAGGAGAGGAGTCAAAGAAGGGAGGGACTGAGGAATGTCAGGAAGCAGAGAAGTACAGAACAATCAACAGAACACAGACTCCTCTTCTCTCAAGATGAAGGTCAGAGGTCACTTCAGGAATGCTGTGAGCATGTTGACTCAGATCTGTCGGGATAACCAGGACCCTGAATGCACCACGACCGTGACCTTGAACACCACTGGGTGAGGAACAGTCACATCTAAAACAGGACGTATGGGACACGATCTGTGATCAACTACATGGAACTTCATGTTGTTGTTGTTGTCGTCCATTTGACAAACAACCAGGCGGTTAGTCTTAAAGGATCCTCTTGGGACAGAACCGCCTCCTCCATGATCCACAAAGATTAAAGCGATACCACATTCATGATCTCAAATATCGTTCTCTGTGTCATCGTTGTTCTTTATTTTATAAAACTGTCAGATGTTGTTGTTTTTGTCTGAAGTAGTTCTTTAGTTAAATGAAATGTTCTTTATCTTTATCTGTCCTGCCGACAGTCTGGAGCCGTTCCAGCCTGCAGGACCTTCAGGTGAGCATCTCAAACCCGACCCGTCCTCATGGTCCATGTTTACTTTTATTGACCAGACACAGAGTGATTCATGACGCATGAGGCCACAACGTAAATGAAATGTTATGTTCGGTGTCAAACGGTCCTCATCCGGGGGTCTCCGGTCACTCGTTGTCCATGGACTCATATATGGTTCTGACCCCAGACTTAGGCCTCGTCGACACACCTGTGACCCGCAGGGAGCGGCCGAGGACCAGCGAGCGCCAGCGGGCCCTCAGCACGTCCATGCTGGCGGCCTCCGTGGGCCTGCCCTGCCCCCTCTCGCCCCCTGGAGGCAGCACTGGGTGGCACGCTGCCGAGAGGCTGAGCCAGGCCAACCTAGACGCCATCACCTTCCCCGGCACCCCGCGACCCGGCACAGGTGACGGCGTGGGCGGTAACACCGAAACTCTGGTGACGGACCGACCAACGAGACGCAGTGTGAGCGAGCCCATCTCCCCAGAAGACCTCGCCAAGCACCCGTCCAGAGAGAGAGCCTCTAGTTTAGAGATCACAACGCGGTATTCTGCGGAAGACGTGTTGAAACTAGTTTTGCCAGAGACGCCAGCACAATGGCAGCGTGCATCCCCACCGGGCCGGGAGGCCGGCAGGAGCACGGCGGCGTCTCCTCCCCCTTCATCCCATCCGTCCATCCCTCAGCACCGGTCGTCTCTGAGGATCTCTGAGTCGAGTTTCTTGGTCTCCGTTGACCAGCCACTCGACTCCTGCGTAGGCCTGTCGCTGGAGGACTATGATGAAGTCTTCCTCCAAAGCCCTCTGCCAATCCAAGAGACAAGCATCTTGGAGGACTTCCCTCCTCCCCCTTCTCCTCCTGCTTCTCCTCCTCTTCCTTCTCCTCCTCCTCGCGAGTCGGAGCAGGAAGTTGCTGTTGGAAGGTGTGTTTTACTACTTTTATAATTTTTTTATTGAAATATAATCATTATGGACCTTTTTTTAATGTACTGGCTCTTTCTCTTTTTACGTTCCACTGTTCTCTTCTCTGTATTCAGTCCGAGCACGGAGGTCTCAACCCCCTCCAACAAGAGGTCAACCCTCCACTCCCCTCCAAGGTCTCGTTCCGATGTCCATCCTTCGCCTGTGCCCGTTCTCCTTCCTTCCATGAAGTCACAGCTCTCCACCATAGCCTCCATCACCATCCCTACCACAACCATAGCCTCCATCACCATCCCTACCACAACCATAGCCTCCATCACCATCCCTACTACAACCATAGCCTCCATCACCATCCCTACCACAACCATAGCCTCCATCACCATCCCTACCACAACCATAGCCTCCATCACCATCCCTACCACAACCATAGCCTCCATCACCATCCCTACCACAACCATAGCCTCCATCACCATCCCTACTACAACCATAGCCTCCATCACCATCCCTACCACAACCATAGCCTCCATCACCATCCCTACTACAACCATAGCCTCCATCACCATCCCTACCACAACCAAGGACACCCTAGGTCTTGAGTACCAGCCCCTACCCAAGAGGGAAAAGACACCTGAAGAGTTACGAGTGGAGGCGCTGGCCCGGCAGCTGGTGGGTACCTGGTGTCACAAGTTGATTTGAAAAGGGTGGCTGTACCTAGTCCTGACTACCTTTGTTTTAGTACCTAGTCCTCACTACCTTTGTGTTAGTACATAGTCCTGACTACCTTTGTTTTAGTACCTAGTCCTCACTACCTTTGTGTTAGTACATAGTCCTGACTACCTTTGTTTTAGTACCTAGTCCTGACTACCTTTGTGGTAGTACCTAGTCCTGACTACCTTTGTGGTAGTACTTAGTCCTGACTACCTTTGTGGTAGTACTTAGTCCTGACTACCTTTGTGTTAGTACCTAGTCCTGACTACCTTTGTGGTAGTACTTAGTCCTGACTACCTTTGTGGTAGTACCTAGTCCTGACTACCTTTGTGTTAGTACCTAGTCCTGACTACCTTTGTGGTAGTACTTAGTCCTGACTACCTTTGTGGTAGTACTTAGTCCTGACTACCTTTGTGTTAGTACCTAGTCCTGACTACCTTTGTGGTAGTACTTAGTCCTGACTACCTTTGTCGTAGTACCTAGTCCTAACTCTACCTTTGTGGTAGTACCTAGTCCTGACTCTACCTTTGTGGTAGTACCTAGTCCTGACTCTACCTTTGTGGTAGTACTTAGTCCTGACTACCTTTGTGGTAGTACCTAGTCCTGACTCTACCTTTGTTTTAGTACCTAGCCCTGACTACCTTTGTGGTAGTACTTAGTCCTGACTACCTTTGTGTTAGTACCTAGTCCTGACTACCTTTGTTTTAGTACCTAGTCCTGACTACCTTTGTGGTAGTACCTAGTCCTGACTACCTTTGTTTTAGTACCTAGTCCTGACTACCTTTGTGGTAGTACTTAGTCCTGACTACCTTTGTTTTAGTACCTAGTCCTGACTACCTTTGTGGTAGTACCTAGTCCTGACTACCTTTGTTTTAGTACCTAGTCCTGACTACCTTTGTGTTCGTACCTAGTCCTGACTACCTTTGTGGTAGTACCTAGTCCTGACTCTACCTTTGTGGTAGTACCTAGTCCTGACTACCTTTGTTTTAGGACCTAGTCCTGACTACCTTTGTTTTAGTACTTAGTCCTGACTCTACCTTTGTTTTAGTATCTTGTCCTGACTACCTTTGTTTTAGTACCTAGTCCTGACTACCTTTGTGGTAGTACCTAGTCCTGACTACCTTTGTTTTAGTACCTAGTCCTGACTACCTTTGTGGTAGTACTTAGTCTTGACTACCTTTGTGTTAGTACCTAGTCCTGACTACCTTTGTGGTAGTACCTAGTCCTGACTCTACCTTTGTGGTTGTACTTAGTCCTGACTACCTTTGTGTTAGTACCTAGTCCTGACTACCTTTGTGGTAGTACCTAGTCCTGACTACCTTTGTGGTAGTACTTAGTCTTGACTACCTTTGTGGTCGTACTTAGTCCTGACTACCTTTGTGGTAGTACCTAGTCCTGACTACCTTTGTGGTAGTACTTAGTCTTGACTACCTTTGTGGTCGTACTTAGTCCTGACTACCTTTGTGTTAGTACCTAGTCCTGACTACCTTTGTGGTAGTACTTAGTCCTGACTACCTTTGTGGTAGTACTTAGTCCTGACTACCTTTGTGTTAGTACCTAGTCCTGACTACCTTTGTGGTAGTACCTAGTCCTAACTCTACCTTTGTGGTAGTACCTAGTCCTGACTCTACCTTTGTGGTAGTACCTAGTCCTGACTCTACCTTTGTGGTAGTACCTAGTCCTGACTACCTTTGTGTTAGTACTTAGTCCTGACTACCTTTGTGGTAGTACCTAGTCCTGACTACCTTTGTTTTAGTACCTAGTCCTGACTACCTTTGTGGTAGTACTTAGTCCTGACTACCTTTGTGGTAGTACCTAGTCCTGACTACCTTTGTTTTAGTACCTAGTCCTGACTACCTTTGTGGTAGTACCTAGTCCTGACTACCTTTGTTTTAGTACCTAGTCCTGACTACCTTTGTGGTAGTACTTAGTCCTGACTACCTTTGTGGTAGTACTTAGTCCTGACTACCTTTGTTTTAGTACCTAGTCCTGACTACCTTTGTGGTAGTACCTAGTCCTGACTACCTTTGTTTTAGTACCTAGTCCTGACTACCTTTGTGTTAGTACTTAGTCCTGACTACCTTTGTGTTCATACCTAGTCCTGACTACCTTTGTGGTAGTACCTAGTCCTGACTACCTTTGTGGTAGTACCTAGTCCTGACTCTACCTTTGTGGTAGTACCTAGTCCTGACTACCTTTGTGGTAGTACCTAGTCCTGACTACCTTTGTTTTAGTACCTAGTCCTGACTACCTTTGTGGTAGTACCTAGTCCTGACTACCTTTGTGGTAGTACTTAGTCCTGACTACCTTTGTTTTAGTACCTAGTCCTGACTACCTTTGTTTTAGTACCTAGTCCTGACTACCTTTGTGGTAGTACCTAGTCCTGACTACCTTTGTTTTAGTACCTAGTCCTGACTACCTTTGTTTTAGTACCTAGTCCTGACTACCTTTGTGGTAGTACTTACTCCTGACTACCTTTGTGGTAGTACTTAGTCCTGACTACCTTTGTGGTAGTACTTAGTCCTGACTACCTTTGTGTTAGTACCTAGTCCTGACTACCTTTGTGGTAGTACTTAGTCCTGACTACCTTTGTGTTAGTACCTAGTCCTGACTACCTTTGTGTTAGTACCTAGTCCTGACTACCTTTGTGGTAGTATCTTGTCCTGACTACCTTTGTGGTAGTACCTAGTTCTGACTACCTTTGTCGTAGTATCTTGTCCTGACTCTACCTTTGTGGTAGTACCTAGTCCTGACTCTACCTTTGTGGTAGTACCTAGTCCTGACTACCTTTGTGGTAGTACCTAGTTCTGACTACCTTTGTCGTAGTATCTTGTCCTGACTCTACCTTTGTGGTAGTACTTAGTCCTGACTACCTTTGTGGTAGTACCTAGTTCTGACTACCTTTGTGGTAGTACCTAGTCCTGACTACCTTTGTTTTAGTACCTAGTCCTGACTACCTTTGTGGTAGTACTTAGTCCTGACTACCTTTGTGGTAGTACCTAGTCCTGACTACCTTTGTTTTAGTACCTAGTCCTGACTACCTTTGTGGTAGTACCTAGTCCTGACTACCTTTGTGGTAGTACTTAGTCCTGACTACCTTTGTGTTAGTACCTAGTCCTGACTACCTTTGTGTTAGTACCTAGTCCTGACTACCTTTGTGGTAGTATCTTGTCCTGACTACCTTTGTGGTAGTACCTAGTTCTGACTACCTTTGTCGTAGTACCTTGTCCTGACTCTACCTTTGTGGTAGTACCTAGTCCTGACTCTACCTTTGTGGTAGTACCTAGTCCTGACTACCTTTGTGGTAGTACCTAGTTCTGACTACCTTTGTCGTAGTATCTTGTCCTGACTCTACCTTTGTGGTAGTACTTAGTCCTGACTACCTTTGTGGTAGTACCTAGTTCTGACTACCTTTGTCGTAGTATCTTGTCCTGACTACCTTTGTGGTAGTACCTAGTCCTGACTCTACCTTTGTGGTAGTACCTAGTGCTGACTACCTTTGTGGTAGTACTTAGTCCTGACTACCTTTGTGGTAGTACCTAGTCCTGACTCTACCTTTGTGGTAGTACCTAGACCTGACTACCTTTGTCATAGTACCTAGTCCTGACTCTTTCTTTTTCATCGTATCCAGGTGTTGCAGGACAGCTCTCTGCTCCCCCTCCTGGAAACCTGGGGCAGTAAATCCACTGTGGAGCTGATGGAGGAGATCTTTCCAAACAGCAGACTGGTTGGGCAATCACCAAGGCAATGCAGGGGCAGTAGGCCATTTGAGTACAGGTAATTCTGACTTTGAATATTCTTCAACATTTCCTGTAAGATACGAAGAGATTTAATGTCAACAAAACACTCCTCGTTATCTGTGAATACTCTCTTTATTTCATTGACGTCTCAGGAGTTCTTGCTCCTGCTTTATCATTGATGGTTTGTTTGTGATGTAGATAAGAAGAATTCCCCAACTCCCCATGACATCTCTGATGATTACTCCTGCCGTCATTCCCTCCCCGTTAGTACAAACAACAGAGACATGCAGGACGGTGGATTTACAGTCAGTGAATCACAACCAGCGACTTCATAGACTGAGTTAACCGCTGGAGGAGGATCACTGCTGAACTAGTTCATGTAACACAAGGAGAACGACCTTCATGTCGAGTGTGTTTAGACCAAAATTGCAGAAAGTGACCGAAGGATAAGATCATCGGATTGGGAAAAGGACTTCCTGTAAACCGACATCAGTCATTATCTGTGTTCCTGTCACAAGCCTCTGGGGTCCTGCACGGGGGCCTTGAATGTGTTTGTTGGTGAACATGAAGCTCAGAGAAGGAATGTGTCCTCACTGACACAAAGGCACCAGCATCACTGTCGTGGCCTCATTTCTCACATTGATCTAGTGCCATCCAGTCAGTAGAAGGAGGTGGTGCTTTAGCGTTCACCTTTGATCTCGGTTAGTCAAATTCTACAGTTTTGCTTTATGTGACGTTGAGTTGGATGCAGTTTATTTTAGAGTTCTTCAGTTGGAGCAAATATGTTGTAGCTAGTGTCCTCTCACTTCCAGGAACTGAAATCAAGCACACTGTTGGTTCACTTCAATCAGACATGGGGATGACAAAGTCAATCTAGATAGTCTTGTGGCTTTGTGGCCCGGTCATGATTCAGGTCATACATCAGGTTCAAGCTCGGGTGAAGGACGATGACGTCACTCTGAACCGACCGGGGGAACAGACCACCAGCGCTATTTGAAGTGCTGGAGGTCTGGAAGCGGGACAGGAGAGACCGGACCAACCTGATCCGGTGTGTGGAGAGTGAGTCCAGCCACAGTGACGGTTTCATTCAACTCCACAGCTGGATCAGAGAAGAACTTTGGATTCATAGAACCAATCAAAAGCAGCGTAGTGGCCACTGGGTGAAGGTTTAGTGGTCGGAGGACGGATGAGACGCGTTTCTTTATTCTTACCAGAGCAGATGAACGTTTGTTCTTTCTCTCGATTCCATCCTGATCCATCATTGGCAGGTGGAGATGAGGCGGAACATTGCTGACACCTAGCGGCCAGAGTTGGTATAACAGGATGAACTTAACCTACAATAATAGACTCCTCCGTATCTCACTGCCTTCCTTATATTAATTTCTTCATTCACTGAATATTTAAAGGTTTAAAAGTATGAAGTGTTGTGAGTGTAGAGGCGGTACTGTATGAAGGAAGTCAAACTCTAAACTATATGAAATAGTAAATAGCGTAAACAATGTCAACTTCTCTCCATTTGTTTGTATGTCACTCTTTCCGGTTATCTTACTCATCTTCTGAAACACGAGGAAGACAGATCTTGAGAAACGTGATAACTGATAAATAATGTGGTTCCTCCAAGGATCCAAGATGGCGTCGGGGATCCTGACCAGAGTCCAGCGACGGATCTGGATGAGGAAGAGAAAGACCTCCGCACCAGGAAGGTAATCCCAAGGGACTTCGACTGAAAGTGTTTACTTTGTCATGAATATGGATGATAATGTCGCTAACGTGAGCGTGTTCACCAGGTGGAGCTGTGCGAGGCTCTGCGGCGCAGCGTGGCGGCTCTGCGGCGCGAGAAGGAGGCGCTGAGCGAGGAGCAGCGAGGTCACCAGGAGCTGGCGGCCGGCGTCCAGAGCCTCGTGCAGGAGCGCCTGAAGGCCAGCGAGAGGGACAAGTACGCCGGCTCCATCGGTACGTCTGGCGCCATCGACACGCCGGAGCTGCGACGGGGCTCTGGGGCGTAGACCCAGACCGCGTAGACCCAGACCGCGTAGACCCAGACCGCGTAGACCCAGACCGCGTAGACCCAGACCGCGTAGACCCAGACCGCGTAGACCCAGACCGCGTAGACCCAGACCATGTAGACCCAGACCGCGTAGACCCAGACCGCCAGATGAGACCCAGACCATGAGACCCAGACCGTAGACCCAGACCGTGAGACCCAGACCGCGAGACCCAGACCGTGAGACCCAGACCGCGAGACCCAGACCGCGAGACCCAGACCGCGTAGACCCAGACCGCGAGACCCAGACCGTGTAGACCCAGACCGCGTGACCAGACCGTAGCCCAGACCGTGAGACCCAGACCGTGAGACCCAGACCATGTAGACCCAGACCGTGAGACCCAGACCGTGTAGACCCAGACCGCGTAGACCCAGACCATGTAGACCCAGACCGCGTAGACCCAGACCATGTAGACCCAGACCGTGTAGACCCAGACCGCGTAGACCCAGACCGCGTAGACCCAGACCGTGTAGACCCAGACCGTGTAGACCCAGACCGCGTAGACCCAGACCATGTAGACCCAGACCATGTAGACCCAGACCATGTGGACCCAGACCATGGACCCAGACCTGAGACCCAGACCATGTAGACCCAGACCATGTGGACCCAGACCGTGGACCCAGACCATGTAGACCCAGACCGTGTGAGACCCAGACATGGCCCAGACCCAGACCGCAGACCCAGACCGTGACCCAGACCGTGAGACCCAGACCATGTAGACCCAGACCATGTAGACCCAGACCATGTAGACCCAGACCATGTGGACCCAGACCGCATGAGACCCAGACCGTAGACCCAGACCATGTGGACCCAGACCGTGAGACCCAGACCGTGAGACCCAGACCGTAGACCCAGACCGTGAGACCCAGACCATGAGACCCAGACCATGTGGACCCAGACCATGTAGACCCAGACCGTGTGGACCCAGACCGTGAGACCCAGACCGTGAGACCCAGACCGTGAGACCCAGACCGCGAGACCCAGACCGTGAGACCCAGACCATGTAGACCCAGACCGCGTAGACCCAGACCGCGTAGACCCAGACCGCGTAGACCCAGACCGTGTAGACCCAGACCGTGTAGACCCAGACCGCGTAGACCCAGACCGCGTAGACCCAGACCATGTAGACCCAGACCATGTGGACCCAGACCGTGTAGACCCAGACCGTGTGGACCCAGACCGTGTAGACCCAGACCGTGTAGACCCAGACCGTGTAGACCCAGACCGTGTGGACCCAGACCGTGTAGACCCAGACCATGTAGACCCAGACCATGTGGACCCAGACCGTGTAGACCCAGACCGTGTGGACCCAGACCGTGTAGACCCAGACCGTGTAGACCCAGACCGTGTGGACCCAGACCGCGTGGACCCAGACCGTGTAGACCCAGACCGTGTAGACCCAGACCGTGTGGACCCAGACCTCGTGGACCCAGACCGCGTAGACCCAGACCGCGTAGACCCAGACCGCGTGGACCCAGACCATGTAGACCCAGACCGTGTAGACCCAGACCGTGTGGACCCAGACCGTGTAGACCCAGACCGTGTAGACCCAGACCGTGTAGACCCAGACCGTGTAGACCCAGACCGTGTAGACCCAGACCGTGTGGACCCAGACCTCGTGGACCCAGACCGTGTGGACCCAGACCGTGTGGACCCAGACCGTGTGGACCCAGACCGTGTAGACCCAGACCGTGGGACCCAGACCGTGGACCCAGACCGTGTGGACCCAGACCGTGTGGACCCAGACCGTGTAGACCCAGACCTCGTGGACCCAGACCTCGTGGACCCAGACCTCGTGGACCCAGACCGTGTAGACCCAGACCGTGTGGACCCAGACCGTGTGGACCCAGACCGTGTAGACCCAGACCGTGTGGACCCAGACCGTGTGGACCCAGACCTCGTGGACCCAGACCTCGTGGACCCAGACCGTGTGGACCCAGACCGTGTAGACCCAGACCGTGTGGACCCAGACCGTGTGGACCCAGACCGTGTGGACCCAGACCGTGGACCCAGACCGTGGACCCAGACCTGTGGACCCAGACCGTAGACCCAGACCGTGGACCCAGACCGTGGACCCAGACCGTGGACCCAGACCGTGGGACCCAGACCGTGGGACCCAGACCGTGTGACCCAGACCGTGGTGGACCCAGACCTCGTGGACCCAGACCTCGTGGACCCAGACCGTGTGGACCCAGACCGTGTAGACCCAGACCGTGTGGACCCAGACCGTGTGGACCCAGACCGTGTAGACCCAGACCGTGTGGACCCAGACCGTGTGGACCCAGACCGTAGACCCAGACCGTAGACCCAGACCGTGTAGACCCAGACCGTGTAGACCCAGACCTCGTGGACCCAGACCGTGTAGACCCAGACCGTGTAGACCCAGACCGTGTGGACCCAGACCGTGTAGACCCAGACCTCGTGGACCCAGACCGTGTAGACCCAGACCGTGTAGACCCAGACCGTGTAGACCCAGACCGCGTAGACCCAGACCGTAGACCCAGACCGTGTGGACCCAGACCGTGTAGACCCAGACCGTGTGGACCCAGACCGTGTAGACCCAGACCGTGTAGACCCAGACCTCGTGGACCCAGACCGTGTAGACCCAGACCGTGTAGACCCAGACCGTGTAGACCCAGACCTCGTGGACCCAGACCGCGTAGACCCAGACCGTGTAGACCCAGACCGCGTAGACCCAGACCGTAGGACCCAGACCGTGGACCCAGACCGTGACCCAGACCTCGTGGACCCAGACCGTGGACCCAGACCGTGGGACCCAGACCGTGGACCCAGACCGTGTGGACCCAGACCGTGTGGACCCAGACCGTGTGGACCCAGACCTCGTGGACCCAGACCGTGTGGACCCAGACCGTGTGGACCCAGACCTCGTGGACCCAGACCGTGTAGACCCAGACCGTGTAGACCCAGACCGTGTGGACCCAGACCTCGTGGACCCAGACCGTGTGGACCCAGACCGTGTGGACCCAGACCGTGTGGACCCAGACCGTGGACCCAGACCGTGTGGACCCAGACCTCGTGGACCCAGACCGTGTGGACCCAGACCGTGACCCGCTTGTGTTCTGCAGGAGACCTGGAGCGGATCGTGAACCTGCTGCTGTCGCTCTGCAGCCGGCGGTCGAGGATCCACAGATCTCTGCTGGCTCTGGAGAGAGAGGAGCCCACGATGGAGGACCCGGCAGGAGAGAGGGTGAGGCGTGTCAGGCTCCTCCCACCGGTCTGCTCAGCCTGACCACCAGGGGGCTCCTCTGGTTGTATAGAAGTCTATGCTTCATGTGTTAAATCTGCATTATCTCTCCTGGCCACCAGGGGGCGACTCCTCTGGTTGTATAGAAGTCTATGCTTCATGTGTTAAAGCTGCATTCTCTCTCCTGACCACCAGGGGGCTCCTCTGGTTGTATAGAAGTCTATGCTTCATATTCAAAGCTGCATTCTCTCTCCTGACCACCAGGGGGCTCTGGTTGTATAGAAGTCTCTATAATGACTTCTCTCTTTGTGTCTCAGTGATAAACAGCACTGTGTAAACAACATGTTGACTCCTCCCCTTCAGGAGTCCCTCCTTCACAAGCGCTCTCTCCTTCTCGGACAAACCGAAGACGCCCGGGAGCTGAAGGAGACCCTGGTCCGCCGGCAGCTGGCGGTCCACGGCATCCTGTCCGGCTACCTCGCCGAGCCTCAGCTCCAGGACTACCGGCGCCTCGTCGCCGCCACGCCGGCGCTGCTGATCCGCCAGCGGCGAGTCGACGACCTCATCCGTCAGGGGGAGGAGCAACTGGCCGGTCTGGCCGAGAGTCTGGCGCACGAGCCGGCGGAGGCCCGCGGTCGGTGGAGGGCGTGTCCGTACTCCTCGGGCCCCGCCCACTGCCCGCCCTCTTTGATTCCAGGCCCCGCTGTGACGTCGCTGTGAGTGGCAGCGGAGACGAGACGATTGGCTCCCAGGGCGGCGCTCTGAAGGAGCTGCAGACTCCTCCCCCTGCGCCTCATGATTCACTCAACACCACGCCACCGACCTGAAAGGGGACTTCAGCAAAAGGACAATTCATTTCTCTAGTTTTCCACCTTTTGTCATGTTTGAAATACAACTTTCTAAACTACTTTTCTGAATATCCCTCTCCGTAAAGACGAAAGCAGCGATTAGAAGCTGTGAGTGTAAAGTTCTACTTCCTGCTTCCTCTTTAGAGGCTCAGTAGAAGGTGCCACAGTGCTGGTGCTCAGGGCTCAGACAGGAAGTAGAGGAAAGACTGGGAGGAAGTCATCACTCTGGAGTTGTCTTTGGCCCTGACGGTGCCTTTAGGGACCTCCGACATTCAGAAATACATCGTCATGACAAGACGAGACAGAATGTCATCTTTAGAATATTATCTGGTCAAAGATAAAATGTTAACTTCATCAACACCAACATTAGAGGAACTGTTTCTGATGTACTGCGAGCAAAAGAATCCAAAACTCAGAGCGCAGAGATCCTGAGGATGAAGTGTCACGTGACACTGTCACATGACACTAACAATAGTCACATGACACTAACAATACTGTCACATGTCACATGACACTGTCACAATAGTCACATGACACTAACAATACTGTCACATGACAGTCACATGACACTGTCACATGACACAGTCACATGACACTCACATGACAGTCACATGACACTGTCACATGACACAGTCACATGACACTCACATGACACAGTCACATGACACAGTCACATGACACTGTCACATGACACTCACATGACACTGTCACATGACACTGTCACATGACACTGTCACATGACACTCACATGACACTGTCACATGACACAGTCACATGACACAGTCACATGACACAGTCACATGACACTGTCACATGACACTGTCACATGACACTCACATGACACTCACGCGTGAGTGCAGTGCGTCATGTGCCGCACTGTGACTGTGCTGCGTGACAGTGTCATGTGACTGTGTCATGTGACAGTGTCATGTGAGTGTCACGTGACATGTGAGTGTCATGTGACTGTGTCATGTGAGTGTCATGTGACAGTGTCGTGTGATGTGACTGTCATGTGAGTGTCATGTGACAGTGTCATGTGACAGTGTCATGTGAGTGTGATGTGACTGTGTCATGTGAGTGTCATGTGACTGTGTCATGTGAGTGTCATGTGACAGTGTCATGTGACTGTGTCATGTGACAGTGTCATGTGTCATGTGAGTGTGATGTGACTGTGTCATGTGACAGTGTCATGTGAGTCATGTGACAGTGTCATGTGAGTGTCATGTGACAGTGTCATGTGAGTGTCATGTGACAGTGTCATGTGACAGTGTCATGTGAGTGTCATGTGACAGTGTCATGTGAGTGTGATGTGACAGTGTCATGTGAGTGTCATGTGACAGTGTCATGTGAGTGTCATGTGACAGTGTCATGTGAGTGTCATGTGACAGTGTCATGTGACAGTGTCATGTGAGTGTGATGTGACTGTGTCATGTGAGTGTCATGTGACAGTGTCATGTGAGTGTGATGTGACTGTGTCATGTGACTGTGTCATGTGACAGTGTAATGTGAGTGTGATGTGACTGTGTCATGTGAGTGTCATGTGACAGTGTCATGTGTCATGTGAGTGTGATGTGACTGTGTCATGTGACTGTGTCATGTGACAGTGTCATGTGAGTGTCATGTGACAGTGTCATGTGAGTGTGATGTGACTGTGTCATGTGACAGTGTCATGTGAGTGTCATGTGACAGTGTCATGTGAGTGTGATGTGACTGTGTCATGTGACTGTGTCATGTGACAGTGTCACACCATTGTCCTTTTATTGTCTTCCTTTCCCGTTGCAGCTTCACAGTTTCCCCTGATCATAAAGGTTCTTCTACTTGAGACGTTTCTCAGGACGAATCGCCTGCAGACGTGGTTTCATTTGCATTGAGACTTTGTTTGTTCCAGAGACCCATTGTTCTTTCTTCCCTTTGTTCAGAGGTTATTTTAAGGCCACAACCATCACTTTACTACTTCACTATCATTATACTCCTTATAAATAATCTCTCTGGTTAGCAGAAGTTTCATCTCAAAGCTTCAGGAACAACCAAACGCCTGAAAAACCAAACGATATTGAATGAAACTGGAACATGAAGCAGACGCTGCTGGATGTGCTGTGGGTCACTGGGGCGTGACAGAGGGTGGTGATGTCATCATGCTGTGGGTCACTGGGGCGTGACAGAGGGTGGTGATGTCATCATGCTGTGGGTCACTGGGGCGTGACAGAGGGTGGTCACTGGGCGTGACAGATGGTGGTGATGTCATCATGCTGTGGGTCACTGGGGCGTGACAGAGGGTGGTGATGTCATCATGCTGTGGGTCACTGGGGCGTGACAGAGGGTGGTGATGTCATCATGGTGAATGCTTTGGATTCAGATCGAGTTCCAGGTTTTGCATCTTGATAGAACCTTGATGAGACCTTCCCGTGACGTTTGAACTCTGAAGCTCAAGTTTGTAACTTTATGACTTTCTCGTGATGACGTCACCGTGACCCTGATGACATCACTGTGACCCTGATGACATCACTGTGACCCTGATGACATCACTATATGACCCTGATGACATCACTGTGACCCTGATGACATCACTATATGACCCTGATGACATCACTGTGTGACCCTGATGACATCACTATATGACCCTGATGACATCACTGTGTGACCCTGATGACATCACTATATGACCCTGATGACATCACTGTGACCCTGATGACATCACTGTGTGACCCTGATGACATCACTATATGACCCTGATGACATCACTATGTGACCCTGATGACATCACTGTGTGACCCTGATGACATCACTATATGACCCTGATGACATCACTGTGACCCTGATGACATCACTATGTGACCCTGATGACATCACTGTGTGACCCTGATGACATCACTGTGTGACCCTGATGACATCACTGTGACCCTGATGACATCACTGTGTGACCCTGATGACATCACTATATGACCCTGATGACATCACTGTGACCCTGATGACATCACTGTGACCCTGATGACATCTCTATATGACCCTGATGACATCACTATGTGACCCTGATGACATCACTGTGTGACCCTGATGACATCACTATATGACCCTGATGACATCACTATGTGACCCTGATGACATCACTGTGTGACCCTGATGACATCACTGTGTGACCCTGATGACATCACTGACATCGTTCTCCTCCGGTCTCCACGGTAGGCGTGGTGCTCATGACGAGTAAACTTCATCTTCACCGTGAGCCCCAACAGTCTGGTTGTTAGTGGTGATGAGGGGCGTGTTCTCCCTGTGGTCATGAGGAGTATAACACACCTGAGCAGTCATGACATCACTAGAGCAGCACCTGTGAGGTGAGGTCCGCCTGGCGAGCGAGACGCAGCACACAACACCGACACAAGAGAGGAAGTTATGACCACATGCAAGTTGTATTAAACCTCTTGCTGTGACACAATGTCCCCTCTGGGTTGCCGTAGCAACACAGTGTCCAAGAGAACAGACTCTTTACGTGGTGATGACCCCAGAGCAACGCCGTCTTCACAGACCACTTCACAGACCACTTCACACACCCTGATCCCTGAGCAGTCAAACAACACATCTTTACGCACTAGAGCTAGAATAATTAATTAATTAATAACTGCATAAATAAATAATTTAAAGTTTTTCTTGAATAAATGTTACTTTCTTGATTCTTGTTGTTCTGAGTTATATATAAATATATATATATATACATAAACAAAAATAATATATATACACTACCGTTCAAAAGTTTGGGATCACTTAGAAATGACTTTATTTTTCAAAGAAAAGCACTGTTTTTTCAATAAAGATAACATTAAATTAATCAGAAATACACTCTCTACATTGTTAATGTGGTAAATGACTATTCTAGGTGGAAACGTCTGGTTTCTAATGACATATCTCCAGAGGTGTATAGAGGCCCATTTCATCATCACTCCAGTGTTCTAATGGTACATTGTGTTTGCTAATCGCCTTAGAAGACTAATGTCTGATTAGAAAACCCATGCAATTATGTTAGCACAGCTGAAAACAGTTATGCTGGTGATATAAGCTATACAACTGGCCTTCCTTTGAGCTTGAAGTTTGTAGAACAAAATTAATATTTCAAATATTAATCATTATTTCTAACCTTGTCAATGTCTTGACTATATTTTATATTCATTTGATAAATAAAAGTGTGATTTTTCATGGAAGACACGAAATTGTCTGGGTGATCCCAAACTTTTGAACGGTAGTGTATATGTATATATATAGATATATACTAAAAAAATATAATATAAATAAATATATATATATACATACACAGTCAATGTCACTCCACATCCGGGTACCCTGCAGGAATGCAGCAGGTAGTTGAATACCTGAGGTGGGCGGGGCTTCGCTGCCCTGACAGAGCAACCTTTGAGCCCCGCAGAGGAAGCGGGAGGCGCGCCATGGCCGCGGACTGCTCCCAGGACGCGCTGCTGCTCTTCCTCCAGAGCTCCGGCGGCTCCGTGAAGAACTCCGACCTGCTGCTGCACTTCCGGGGCTTCATCCGGGACCACGCGGACCGGGACCGCAACCGGGAGCGCTTCAAGCAATTCGTGAACTCCGTCGCCACCGTGAGACAGGTCGACGGCGTGTCTCACGTCTTCCTCAGGAAGAAGTTCAAAGCATACGTCGGTGGCGGGGACCGGGTCTGCGCGGGTCCGAGTCCGCTTCCCGCCGGGAGGAACGCGGAGCCCTCCCCGGCGGGGAACGCTGGGAAAGCTCTGCAGAAACCTCAGCGGAGGGCGGTGACTCCGCCCGCCCCGCCGGGAGACACCGCCGCCAAAACAATCCTACCTGCGGCTGGGATCCTGCTCAACAACAACAACAACAACAACAACGGGGCCACCAGTCTGAGACCAGGACGGGTAACAAGTGGACCCCCATGTAGACCGGCAGCAGCAGCTCAGGGGGTGAGTCAGGTCCCAAAGAAGACCCCCAGACCGCCTGAGCCCCCCGACTTGGATCAGGGCCCTGGAGGGGGTCAGCACAGGGGGGGCGCTGGTCTGCCCCCGGGGGCCACACCTGGAGAGGTCAGTCGCTATGGAGATACCAGACCCCAGGTCCAGGTCCCCGAAGCCCCCAGAAGGGGGGAGACCTGCCTGCAGCCTCAGGGGCCTCCTCTTCAACTGGGACCTCCTCTTCACCAGGGACCTCCAATTCAACTGGGACCTCCTCTTCATCAGGGGCCTCCTCTTCACCAGGGACCTCCTCTTCAACTGGGACCTCCTCTTCATCAGGGGCCTCCTCTTCATCACTTCATCGATCTTGAGCCGCCGCGGCGCTTCAGGCACCGGCCGAGCTACAAGTCTGCCGTCTCTTATGATGAAGATGGGGAGGAGGAGGAGGAGGTCCAGAGGAGGCCGGATCCAGCAGGGCGGGCCTTCTCCGCCTCCTCGGCGCCTGTCGTAGATCCACATGTACCAAAGATTTTTGTTCAGGATTGGGAAACGGTGCCCCCTGGTGGGCGGGGCCAGAGCTCTCAGTCAGTGGCGGCGCTGAGGGGCCGGTGGGCCGGTCCAGGTCTGGAACCCGGGTCGCGTCCAGCGGAGTCCACCCGGCGCAGCCTTCCCCTGGAGGCGGAGCATCGGGAGGCGGGGCCTCGCGACGACGCCCACGCAGATCGCCGGTACTCTCATCCTGCAGGAGTCCAGTCGGGTCCAGACCGGGGGGGGTGGCCGTCCTCCAGCCACAGCTTCCTCTCCAGTGAGCGGCCCGGCTCCCCCGGAGGCCCGGGACGGAACTGCAACTCTGAAGACCTGCAGGCCAGAGCCGGTACGCGCCGCATTCTCATCAAATATAGTTCAAGCTGTTATTTTCCCACAACCTACCTGATCAAAGACCAATCAGTAGACAGCCTGATAACCTAGAAACCTAGAAGACATATAGACATCTAGAAGACACCTAGAAGACATCTAGACATCTAGACAAATATACAACTATACATCTAAAAGAGATCTAGACATATAGAAGACACCTAGATATCTAGAAGACATCTAGACAAATATACAACTATACATCAAGAAGAGATCTAGATATGTAGAAGAGATCTAGACACCTAGACTTCTAGACATCTAGAAGACATGGAGAAGATATCTAGACATGTAGAAGACATCTAGACATCTAGAAGACACCTAGACATCTAGACATGTAGAAGACATCTAGAAGACACCTAGACATCTAGACATGTAGAAGACATCTAGACCAATCATCCTGGAGAGGGATCCTCCTCTGTTGCTCTCCTGACGGTTTCTTCCCTTTTTTTCCCCCTGAAGGGTTATTTGGGAGTTTTTCCTGATCCGATGTGAGGTTTTGGGGCAGGGATGTCTATGCACTCCGAGACTAATTTGTAATTTGTGAAATTGGGCTATACAAATAAACTGAATTGAATTGAATCAGTAAACAAGCTGAACATGTTAAAGTTTAGAGCACATAATAATACCACTTCTAATATTAGAGCTGCGCTTTGTCTCCTTACCCGTCCACAGTGGGGGCGGAGGGCGGGTCTCAGATCCAGGACGCCATCCAGCGAGCTCAAAGGATGAAGTCGGAGAAGCAAGATGACCACGGTGACCATGACGACCAGGAGGCCACGGGCCGTCTCCACGGCGACCAGTACTCCACGGTGCCGTGGCACCTCTCCACAGGTAGAGCTCTGTTCCACAGGACGGGTCGTTGTGAGCGACCCGTCCTGACCCACTTGACCCCGACAGGTGATCTCCACGACCGGGAGGGGGCAGAGTCGAGCGAGGGCTCCACCTCCTCGCTGCCGAGGCCTCGCCCGGCCGCAGCCCGGCGGCTCAGCAGCCGCTTGAGGAGCCGGATGTGCCGCAGCCTGGGAACCGACCTGGACCAGCTCCTCCAGGAGGAGGCGCGGGCCGGTGGGGGCAGCGAGGCGGCGAGGCTAAACCGCCTGCACCTGATCTCCTCGTCGCTCAGCCTGCGCTACTACCTGTCCTCGTCCTCGCTGTCCTCCTGCTCCACGCCGCCTCGCTGCCACAGCCTCGCCGACCTGGACGAGGGGGCGGAGGGGAGACCGGGGAGGAGGAGCTCCCCCCTCTCCTCCCCCACCTCCCCCCCTGCTCCACACGAGGGCTCCAGTCGACAGGTGAGACACCTAGAAGACATCTAGAAGACACCTAGAAGACATCTAGACACCTATACATCTAGACACCTAGATACATAGACATCTAGAATACATCTAGACATCTAGATACCTATACATCTAGACATCTAGACACCTATACATCTAGACACCTATACATCTAGACACCTATACATCTAGACACCTAGATACATAGACATCTAGAATACATCTAGACATCTAGATACCTATACATCTAGACACCTATACATCTAGACACCTATACATCTAGACACCTAGATACATAGACATCTAGAATACATCTAGACATCTAGATACCTAGACATCTAGACATCTAGACACCTATACATCTAGACACCTATACATCTAGACACCTAGATACATAGACATCTAGAATACATCTAGACATCTAGATACCTATACATCTAGACACCTATACATCTAGACACCTATACATCTAGACACCTATACATCTAGACACCTACACATCTAGACACCTAGATACATAGACATCTAGAATACATCTAGACATCTAGATACCTAGACATCTAGACACCTATACATCTAGACACCTATACATCTAGACACCTATACATCTAGACACCTATACATCTAGACACCTAGATACCTAGACATCTAGAATACACCTAGACATCTAGACACCTATACATCTAGACACCTATACATCTAGACACCTATACATCTAGATACCTATACATCTAGACACCTATACATCTAGACATCTAGACACCTATACATCTAGACACCTAGACATCTAGACACCTATACATCTAGATACCTATACATCTAGACACCTATACATCTAGATACCTATACATCTAGACACCTAGACACCTATACATCTAGATACCTATACATCTAGACACCTATACATCTAGATACCTATACATCTAGACACCTATACATCTAGATACCTATACATCTAGACACCTATACATCTAGATACCTATACATCTAGACACCTAGACATCTAGACACCTAGACATCTAGACACCTATACATCTAGACACCTAGACATCTAGACTCCTAGACACCTATACATCTAGACACCTAGATACCTAGACATCTAGAATACATCTAGACATCTAGACACCTAGACATCTAGAGGTGGAGGTGTAAAATAGCAAAAGCTATAACCTAGTGCAATGCATCTTTTCTCTTCGGAGACTAATGTTTTTTTGTACGTTGTCCCTGAAATAAACTTCTAAAATAAAAAAATAAATAGACACCTAGACATCTAGAATACATCTAGACACCTAGACATCTAAACACCTAGATACCTAGACATCTAGACACCTAGATACCTATACACCTAGACATCTGGACATCTAGAATACATCTAGACACCTAGACATCTAGAATACACCTAGACACCTAGACATCTAGAATACATCTAGACATCTAGACACCTAGATACCTAGACATCTAGACACCTAGACATCTAGAATACATCTAGACATCTAGACACCTATACATCTAGATACCTATACATCTAGACACCTATACATCTAGATACCTATACATCTAGACACCTATACATCTAGACACCTATACATCTAGATACCTATACATCTAGACACATAGACATCTAGATACCTATACATCTAGACACCTAGACATCTAGATACCTAGACATCTAGATACCTATACATCTAGACACCTAGACATCTAGACTCCTAGACACCTATACATCTAGACACCTAGATACCTAGACATCTAGAATACATCTAGACACCTAGATACCGAGACATCTAGAATACATCTAGACATCTAGACACCTAGACATCTAGACACCTAGACATCTAGAATACATCTAGACACCTAGACATCTAGACACCTAGACATCTAGAATACACCTAGACATCTAGACACCTAGACATCTAGAATACACCTAGACATCTAGACACCTAGATACCTATACACCTACACATCTGGACATCTAGAATACATCTAGACACCTAGACATCTAGAATACACCTAGACATCTAGACACCTAGATACCTAGACACCTAGACATCTAGAATACATCTAGACACCTAGACATCTAGACACCTAGACATCTAGAATAAACCTAGACACCTAGACATCTAGAATACACCTAGACATCTAAACACCTAGATACCTAGACATCTAGACACCTAGATACCTATACACCTAGACATCTGGACACATAGACATCGATATACCTAGACACCTAGACATCTAGACACCTAGATACCTAGACATCGAGACACCTAGACATCTAGACACCTAGACATCTAGATACCTAGACACCTAGATATCTAGAATACATCTAGACATCTAGATACATAGACATCTAGATACCTATACATCTAGACATCTAGATACCTAGACATCTAGACACCTAGACATCTAGATACCTATACATCTAGACACCTAGACATCTAGACTCCTAGACACCTATACATCTAGACACCTAGATACCTAGACATCTAGAATACATCTAGACACCTAGATACCGAGACATCTAGAATACATCTAGACATCTAGACATCTAGACACCTAGACATCTAGAATACATCTAGACATCTAGACACCTAGACATCTAGAATACACCTAGACATCTAGAATACATCTAGACACCTAGACATCTAGACACCTAGATACCTAGACATCTAGAAGACATCTAAACACCTAGACATCTAGACACCTAGATACCTATACACCTAGACATCTGGACACCTAGACATCGATATATCTAGACACCTAGACATCTAGACACCTAGATACCTAGACATCGAGACACCTAGACATCTAAACACCTAGACATCTAGATACCTAGACACCTAGATATCTAGAATACATCTAGACATCTAGATACCTAGACACCTAGATATCTAGAAGACATCTAGACACCTAGACATCTAGAAGACATGTAGACATCTAGACACCTAGAAGCAGTCAGGTAATGGAGCCGGTTTGCTTCTCATCACATGTTTAGAGATGGATTAGTTTGTGGTTTATTTGTGTAACAGCAGACCTGCTGAGCTGTGAAGCCAAAACCATCGTCTCTGATTTCTTGCTTGAATAAAATCTGAAGCTTTAAAAGTTCTTTAAACTTCATGAAGCACATGCAGCGCCGCACAGGCTTCTGGGAAATACACTAGGCTCAGAATGTATTTGTCTTTTAATGGATCGAGGTCTGGGGGGTTTGAGTATTGTTCACACTTCATTTCCTGTATTCTAGGGAACATGTATGCACCAGTCTATGGCGCAACACCAAATTCAGACGCCAGGTGATGGTTAGAAACACTTATTTGGTTCGTATAGTGACTCTCATCATAAACTCCTCCCCCTTTCACCAGTCCCTGGTCCCCCTGGAGCCCCGGGAGCACGCCTGGCTGGTCAAGGGGGCGTCGGCGGCCTGGCCCGACATCTACACGCTGTTCAGAGAGGACTCGTCTCTGCTCAACAGGCCGGACTTCATCTCCGGCTTCACCGTGCTGCACTGGATCGCCAAGCACGGAGACCACCGCGTGCTCAACACCTTGTGGTACGTGTCCCGCACCTTATGGAACGTGACCCGCACCTTATGGAACGTGACCCGCACCTTATGGAACGTGTCCCGCACCTTATGGAACGTGTCCCGCACCTTATGGAACGTGACCCGCACCTTATGGAACGTGACCCGCACCTTATGGAACGTGACCCGCACCTTATGGAACGTGTCCCGCACCTTATGGAACGTGACCCGCACCTTATGGAACGTGTCGCGCACCTTATGGAACGTGACCCGCACCTTATGGAACGTGTCCCGCACCTTATGGAACGTGACCCGCACCTTATGGAACGTGTCGCGCACCTTGTGGTACGTGTCCCGCACCTTATGGAACGTGACCCGCACCTTATGGAACGTGTCCCGCACCTTATGGAACGTGACGCGCACCTTGTGGTACGTGTCCCGCACCTTGTGGTACGTGTCCCGCACCTTATGGAACGTGTCCCGCACCTTATGGAACGTGACGCGCACCTTGTGGTACGTGTCCCGCACCTTGTGGTACGTGTCCCGCACCTTATGGAACGTGTCCCGCACCTTATGGAACGTGTCCCGCACCTTATGGAACGTGACGCGCACCTTGTGGTACATGTCCCGCACCTTGTGGTACGTGTCCCGCACCTTATGGAACGTGTCCCGCACCTTATGGAACGTGACGCGCACCTTGTGGTACGTGTCCCGCACCTTGTGGTACGTGTCCCGCACCTTATGGAACGTGTCCCGCACCTTATGGAACGTGACCCGCACCTTATGGAACGTGTCGCGCACCTTGTGGTACGTGTCCCGCACCTTATGGAACGTGACCCGCACCTTATGAAACGTGTCCCGCACCTTATGGAACGTGACCCGCACCTTATGGAACGTGACCCGCACCTTATGGAACGTGTCCCGCACCTTATGGAACGTGACCCGCACCTTATGGAACGTGTCCCGCACCTTATGGAACGTGACCCGCACCTTATGGAACGTGTCCCGCACCTTATGGAACGTGACGCGCACCTTGTGGTACGTGTCCCGCACCTTATGGAACGTGACCCGCACCTTATGGAACGTGACCCGCACCTTATGGAACGTGTCGCGCACCTTGTGGTACGTGTCCCGCACCTTATGGAACGTGACCCGCACCTTATGAAACGTGTCCCGCACCTTATGGAACGTGACCCGCACCTTATGGAACGTGTCCCGCACCTTATGGAACGTGACCCGCACCTTATGGAACGTGTCCCGCACCTTATGGAACGTGACCCGCACCTTATGGAACGTGTCGCGCACCTTGTGGTACGTGTCCCGCACCTTATGGAACGTGACCCGCACCTTATGGAACGTGACCCGCACCTTATGGAACGTGTCCCGCACCATATGGAACGTGACCCGCACCTTATGGAACGTGTCCCGCACCTTATGGAACGTGTCCCGCACCTTATGGAACGTGACGCGCACCTTGTGGTACGTGTCCCGCACCTTATGGAACGTGACCCGCACCTTATGGAACGTGACCCGCACCTTATGGAACGTGACGCGCACCTTGTGGTACGTGTCCCGCACCTTATGGAACGTGACCCGCACCTTTATGGAAACGTGTCCCGCACCTTATGGAACGTGACCGCACCTTATGGAACGTGTCCGCACCTTATGGAACGTGACCGCACCTTATGGAACGTGTCCCGCACCTTATGGAACGTGACCCGCACCTTATGGAACGTGTCGCGCACCTTGTGGTACGTGTCCCGCACCTTATGGAACGTGACCCGCACCTTATGGAACGTGACCCGCACCTTATGGAACGTGTCGCGCACCTTGTGGTACGTGTCCCGCACCTTATGGAACCTCGTGTCCAGTGGGGGGGGGGGGGGTTGTCCTGAACCTGTCTGAGATTTCTGCAGCTTTAGGACAAACGGGTTTAGCTCTAAAGGTTCGCAGCTCTAAACAGTTAGCATGTTGCTAACAGTTAGCATGCTGCTAAAAGTTAGCATGTTGCGAACAGTTAGCATGTTGCTGAAAGTAAGGCTGCCAGGAAGTGATTAGTGTTGTTGTGCTGAAGGTAGAGACTCCGGTCTGTCCTCTGGGGACCACGACTACTGTCTGCCTCATGTCAGTCCAGTTGGTGATGTATGTAATTAGTTTTCATTGGTAAATATCGTAATGTTCTGTAAAAGAAGATGAACAGCGCGTCAGAACATCTCTTAAGTAAGTGACTGTTTCTCTGGCGGTTGCAGGTACGGAGTTCAGAAAGCTGGTTTGAGCTTCGACATGAACGCCAAGTCTTCGTGCGGCCACACGCCGCTGCACCTCGCCGCCATCCACGCCAACAACAACGTCACGCGGCTGCTGGTGACCAAGTTCAACGCGGACGTGAAGCTGCGGGACACGGCAGGAAAGAAGGCGTGGCAGTACCTGAGCGCCGCCGCGCCGACGGACATCCTCCAGCTGCTGGGAGCGCCGCCGCGTGCTGCCGGCGGCGGGCAGGCAGCACGCGGCGGAGAGACCCCCGGTGGACCGAACCTGGGCCAGTCGCCACGCCAGCAGCACCGGCGCCGCCGCCGCCATCATCTCTCCTTTGCTTCCTCGGGGGAGAAGCCGCTGACCATGACGGGCACCCAGAGGGTCAAGAGGTCGTCGTCCATCGCCGCGTTCCTCAAACACAAGTCGCTGCACCGCTTCCACGGACACCAGTCGGACTCGTCGGTCTGAGACTCTCTGAAGCCGGAGAGGTTTCCGACTGCCGGCCTGGAGGTTCACCTGGAGGTTCACCTGGAGGCCAAACTACCGCCGCGTTGAGAGGGACTGGCTTGTTGAGGGTTCATGTAGGACTGTAGTCCGGATCAAGGGGGACACCCTCTGCCCCGGCCTCATTGAGGACAGTCAGGAACAATACCCCGCGTCGCCATGGTTACCCAACGATTTGGCTAAATGTAAACAACCTATTCTAAGACGTCTGGCTTTTGAGTTTTGTAAGTTTGACCCGACTACGAGACGCCTTCAGTTAGAGGAAACCTCTCAGACGGGTCCAGGTTCTGACCCGCCCATGACCCCTAGATCAATCGGCATGCTATGTGCTACATGCTATGTTCTGCATGCTGCGTGCTACATGCTGTGTGCTGCATGCTACATGCTGTATGCTACATACTATGTGCTGCATGCTTCGTGCTGCATGCTACGTGCTACATGCTACAGTACGGTACAGTAGGCGTAGCCGTTCACCACAGGCTGTCCGTATTAAAGTGGAACAGGTTCTGCAGGATCCTGGTCTGACTGTTCAGGTTTGAGCACGTTTGTTTTGTGATGAAACTCGGTCTGAGTTGACCGGGATCCGGCCTCACTGAACACGGCGGCTCCTCCCTCACGTCAGACTCTGTTTCTCATGCTTCGTTCCTGTCGTGGATTAGCAGCCGTCACGTTGTCTTAGCTTAACTGAAACAACTGGCTCCTCCCCTTTAGCCCAAAAGTCTTGAGCTCAGGACGAATACCTGAACACCAGGGAACTGGTTCCTGTGCCAGAGCCTCCGGTTTCACGGGATGCCAAACAGAGAATGTGAGTGAAGCTGGTGGTCCTCTCCTTCTGGGGCCCTGACGCTGCGTTCTGCTTGTCATGATTGCTCTGGCGTTTCCTGTACTTTACTGTTTCTCCTGTATTGTTACACCACTGTATTAAACATGTTCACAGCTGGAGGTCCCCTGTCGTCTGAGGTGCGGTGGTTGTGTTTAGGTGGTTTATGGAGGTTCAGCTGAGCCCTGAGTCTGGGAGGAGCTCTGTGAAGCTGAATCCTGGAGCAGCTCAGGAGCGTCTGGCAGAGCATGGAATGAAGAAATAAAGGTGAAATTATACGTTTGATTTGAAATGAGAAGTGAGAACAACAGGAACACATTCCAGAGAGCGAACGTCACATCCGGCCTGGTTGAGGCTCACCGGGTTGAATAACAAACATCGTCCTGTGAGTGCTGCGGAGAAGAGAAACGCATGTGTTCTCTTTCATTATAGTATGAAACACCAGAGCTTTAAAGAATACAGTAAATAATGGTGTTATGGGAGTATTGAGTCTGAATAATTAATTTAATGTAATGCGCTGTTTGAGTTTTTAAAAGAAACTGCACAGAAGAATAGATTGTATTTCTCCTGTGCTAAAGACGGCGGTTCCCCGCCAGGGGGCGGTGCTACCGCTTTTTAACAACACGAAGAAGAAAAAGAGGAAAGAGGAGAAGAAGACGTCATATGACGTCATATGACTTGGATAACAGACAGACAGGCGGAGCGGTCTCTGTTGGGATCTTTCACATGTCAACACTCATGACAGCGGAGCTCCTCGGGTCCGCATTACGTCATCCTGGCTGAAGGTCTCGCGCGAGGAAACACGACCCCAACGCACCTCCAGCACACCTGGAGGCTGCCGACCGTCAGCCGAGGTGCGTGACTCCTCCGACTCGACGTGAGCGCCCGCTTCTAGTCACGTGACACGTGTTTTAAACATGAAACCTGCTTCACGAGGTAAAGAAGGGTCGCGAACCCAGGGCTCTCAAGTTTTGAAGACAGGCAAGAGTGACATTTCCATCAGCGTGAGAAATACGATGTGTGGCGGGAGTGCGTGACTTAAAGTAACATTATGTAACAATTGTACCTTAAATAACAGCCTGAAAAAAAAATTGCCGATACAATGACTTTTAATATGGCGATGTGCGGCTCCGCCATCGGGGGTCTGTGGGGAAATAACTCCGCTATGTAGGATTCTGGAGCCGCCCGCTCCGGGGCGGATGGACTTCGACCTGCTTTCTGGCAGTGATTACGCAATGTCATATAGTGCCGCTCGCAGCTCCAGTATAAGGGGAGCTTTTTTATGTAGCTTTTTGGTGTTGTCAACAATATTGTATTCGATCACACGTACTCCACATTCAAACATTTAGAAAACAACGTATTTAGGCTGAAAACGCGATCGGTATTTCATCTAAACTAAATGTTGTCATTCTTTTGGTTATGTTGTAACAATTCGCCCTTAGCAACTCAATCAAGGGGAAAAGGTACAATACGCACAAAAAAAGGGAATGGGCGGATCTGCGAATTCTGGTGTTAACTCTCTCTGCTCAAATGGTCGTAAAAGAAAAACACACAGTCGATATGCGGAAACCCAAATGTTATTATATTAAATCAAATTCAATGCATTGGCAAGCCCCCAAAATGAACACATCCACTACAAACAATCAAACCCACTCAAAACGAAGTATAATCCCCGGATCCCGACAGTCCCAGTCTTTGCAGTCCCCCAAAACAAAAGTAAATGACTGCACGCGCACCCCCCCCCCCCAAAAGCCGGCAAACAGCTGACCGACCAGGCGGAAACGTGGCGAGGCGCCGCGTTCAATCCCCGCGCTCCTTCACCCTAGTCCGGGAGGTGCTGGCCCAGTTCAGTGTTCCTGCGCAGACTTCGTATTGGTGATCCCACCCGTTAGTATAAATCCAAAATAGAAACAGTAGCCGGATTGCTTCTACCAGGCTGCATCTATCATAACTGGGTATTTACGACACTGAAGTAAACGTTAAATACCTCAAAAACTGAAGGGGGCGCTAAAAGGGAAAAACTACATAATGGGGCTTTAAGACCGAAATGCGTGAGTCTCACGCTCAATGCGTGACACTTGAGAGCCCTGCGAACCTCTTCAAGCTAGCGTCACCTGGAGTGCCGTCACCAATGTTGTCTCAGAAGTTTCTGTAACTCTATAACTAACGCTTACCATACTTAACTAATACTTAACAGGAAAGGTTCTCTGGCTAGTAAAAGCGGAAGTGTTGAACACGAACCGCCGCGAAGCAGAACGTTTGACTTCTTGCTTTACGGCAGTGCGCACAGCTGCTGCTAAGCGCACTGCCGTAAAGCAAGGAGCAGGTACTCCGGGAGCAGGTACTCCGCGATGAACCCGGATGTAAGATACATGAATATAAGACATGATAAATAACATTTCATTTACATTTTTATTTTATTTGTTTGAGTTAATTTATTCATTCTTCAAACAAATAAATGTCCTTTCTGCTGATAATGGCGTTCTAAGATCTAAGCTTCTTAACATAAGTGACTAGATCTGCTGATGCAGTAAAGAGTCCAACAGGTCAGAGTAAACATAGAGAGGTACATGAGTCCTCACTGGCGGAACATGATGGTCATCATGTGTTGCTAGGCAGGTTTAAGGAATGAGGCTCTTTGTGTGATTGGGGGAAAGAAATAAAAACAAATTGCCCAAAGTATTAGATCATAGTCGTGTTCCTCTAACACTTAACTCGCCTCACAAACCAACTGAGTCTATATTATATAATTATATATGTATTTGTTTGTACCTCACAGGGTCAGAGGTCACTGGAGGTCACGATGGGGTCAGCAGTGGAGAGGACCGATGAACACGTGAGGGAGTACCTGCTCTACCGCGGGTTCACCAGCACTCTGAAGCACCTGGACACCGACATCAAAGCCGACAAGGAGAAAGGCTTCAGGGTACGAGGATCTGGCTCAGGGTTCTGGTCCCGAGGACCCTCAGGTGTGTGTGTCTGAACATCTGGCGTCTGCAGGTGGATAAGATCATCGATCAGCTGCAGCAGCTGGTCCAGAGCTTCGACCTGTGTGGGCTGAAGGAGTACTGGCTCTACCTGGACCGGCGCCTGCTGTGCCGACTGGAGGACGTCTACCGGTCCACAGTCAGCAAGCTGAGAACCAGCCTGTACCGATACTACGTCATCAACACCGTCCAGGTGCTGTGGGGTGGGGGGTCCGGGGAGGCTCTCTGATGCCACCTCACCTTCACCCTCCCTCCCCTCAGAAAGGAAACCTGGAGAAGACTCAGGAGTTCTTCCAGATGCAGGCGTCGGAGCTGCAGAGCCAGGTGGAGTGGCGTGATTGGTTCATCCTGCCGTTCATCCCCTCCCCCGAGCAGAACCCCGCCTTCTCGCCCTACTTCTCCCGCCAGTGGGCCGACACCTTCCTGGTCTCGCTGCACAACTTCCTGTCCGTGCTCTTCCAGTGTATGCATATCCTTCAGCTGGAGCTCGGCCTGATGGCCAGGTGGAGTGAGGCCGTCGGGATGCTCTGTGAACTCTGAATGGACTGGGTTCCAGTTCTGGACTGGTCTCAGTCCTTCACTGGTTTCCAGTCCTTCACTGGTTTCGAGTCCTGGACTGGTTTCCAGTCCTTCAGTGGTTTCCACTTCTGGACTGGTTTCTAGTCGTTCACTGGTTTCTCGTCCTGGACTGGTCTCAGTCCTAAAGTGGTTTCTAGTCGTTCACTGGTTTCTCATCCTGAACTGGTTTCCAGTCCTTCACTGGTTTCGAGTCCTGGACTGGTTTCCAGTCCTTCAGTGGTTTCCACTTCTGGACTGGTTTCTAGTCCTTCAGTGGTTTCTAGTCGTTCACTGGTTTCTCGTCCTGGACTGGTCTCAGTCCTAAAGTGGTTTCTAGTCGTTCACTGGTTTCTCATCCTGGACTGGTCTCAGTCCTTCACTGGTTTCCAGTCCTTAACTGGTCTTCACCCCAGCCTGTTCTGCTGAGCTTTGATGCTGAGGTTCAGAAGTCCACGAGCCTGACTGAGGAGAACGAACAGCTGTGCCAGCTGGTGAGTATTACATTGTTCAATATATATGTTAATATATTCATATTTCACATCTCGTGGTTGAGGACGTATTCTTAAGATTCACAAAAGTTCATATTGTATTTTTAACGGTATCTCATTTAGTTAAGTCAAAAACAAGTGCCATCATATTGTCCTCAAATTGGTGGATTGCACCTCCAGAGTCTCTTTCCTTCCTCCAGTCTCTTTCCTCCAGAGTCTCTTTCCTTCCTCCAGTCTCTTTCCTCCAGAGTCTCTTTCCTTCCTCCAGTCTCTTTCCTCCAGAGTCTCTTTCCTTCCTCCAGTCTCTTTCCTCCAGAGTCTCTTTCCTCCAGAGTCTCTTTCCTCCAGAGTCTCTTTCCTTCCTCCAGTCTCTTTCCTCCAGAGTCTCTTTCCTCCAGAGTCTCTTTCCTTCCTCCAGTCTCTATCCTTCCTCCAGAGTCTCTATCCTTCCTCCAGAGTCTCTATCCTTCCTCCAGAGTCTCTATCCTTCCTCCAGAGTCTCTATCCTTCCTCCAGAGTCTCTATCCTTCCTCAAGAGTCTCTATCCTTCCTCCAGAGTCTCTTTCCTTCCTCCAGAGTCTCTTTCCTCCAGAGTCTCTTTCCTTCCTCCAGAGTCTCTTTCCTTCCTCCAGAGTCTCTTTCCTTCCTCCAGTCTCTTTCCTCCAGAGTCTCTTTCCTTCCTCCAGAGTCTCTTTCCTCCAGTGTCTCTTTCCTTCCTCCAGAGTCTCTTTCCTCCAGTGTCTCTTTCCTTCCTCCAGAGTCTCTTTCCTCCAGTGTCTCTTTCCTTCCTCCAGAGTCTCTTTCCTTCCTCCAGAGTCTCTTTCCTTCCTACAGAGTCTCTTTCCTTCCTCCAGAGTTTCTTTCCTTCCTCCAGAGTCTCTTTCCTTCCTCCAGAGTCTCTTTCCTTCCTCCAGAGTCTCTTTCCTCCAGTGTCTCTTTCCTCCAGAGTCTCTTTCCTCCCTCCAGAGTCTCTTTCCTCCCTCCAGAGTCTCTTTCCTTCCTCCAGAGTCTCTTTCCTCCAGTGTCTCTTTCCTTCCTCCAGAGTCTCTTTCCTCCAGTGTCTCTTTCCTTCCTCCAGGGTCTCTTTCCTCCCTCCAGAGTCTCTTTCCTTCCTCCAGAGTCTCTTTCCTTCCTCCAGAGTCTCTTTCCTCCAGTGTCTCTTTCCTTCCTCCAGGGTCTCTTTCCTTCCTCCAGGGTCTCTTTCCTTCCTCCAGAGTCTCTTTCCTCCAGTGTCTCTTTCCTTCCTCCAGAGTCTCTTTCCTTCCTCCAGAGTCTCTTTCCTTCCTCCAGGGTCTCTTTCCTTCCTCCAGGGTCTCTTTCCTTCCTCCAGAGTCTCTTTCCTCCAGTGTCTCTTTCCTTCCTCCAGAGTCTCTTTCCTTCCTCCAGAGTCTCTTTCCTTCCTCCAGAGTCTCTTTCCTTCCTCCAGAGTCTCTTTCCTCCCTCCAGAGTCTCTTTCCTTCCTCCAGAGTCTCTTTCCTCCAGTGTCTCTTTCCTTCCTCCAGAGTCTCTTTCCTCCAGTGTCTCTTTCCTTCCTCCAGGGTCTCTTTCCTTCCTCCAGAGTCTCTTTCCTCCCTCCAGAGTCTCTTTCCTTCCTCCAGAGTCTCTTTCCTTCCTCCAGAGTCTCTTTCCTCCAGTGTCTCTTTCCTTCCTCCAGGGTCTCTTTCCTTCCTCCAGAGTCTCTTTCCTCCAGTGTCTCTTTCCTTCCTCCAGAGTCTCTTTCCTTCCTCCAGAGTCTCTTTCCTTCCTCCAGAGTCTCTTTCCTTCCTCCAGAGTCTCTTTCCTCCAGTGTCTCTTTCCTTCCTCCAGAGTCTCTTTCCTTCCTCCAGAGTCTCTTTCCTTCCTCCAGAGTCTCTTTCCTTCCTCCAGATTCTCTTTCCTTCCTACAGAGTCTCTTTCCTTCCTCCAGAGTCTATCCTTCCTCCAGAGTCTCTTTCCTTCCTCCAGGGTCTCTTTCCTTCCTCCAGAGTCTCTTTCCTTCCTCCAGGGTCTCTATCCTTCCTCCAGAGTCTCTATCCTTCCTCCAGAGTCTCTTTCCTTCCTCCAGAGTCTCTTTCCTTCCTCCAGGGTCTCTTTCCTTCCTCCAGAGTCTCTTTCCTTCCTCCAGGGTCTCTTTCCTTCCTCCAGGGTCTCTTTCCTTCCTCCAGAGTCTCTTTCCTTCCTCCAGAGTCTCTTTCCTTCCTCCAGAGTCTCTTTCCTTCCTCCAGGGTCTCTATCCTTCCTCCAGGGTCTCTTTCCTTCCTCCAGAGTCTCTTTCCTTCCTCCAGAGTCTCTTTCCTTCCTCCAGAGTCTCTTTCCTTCCTCCAGAGTCTCTTTCCTTCCTCCAGAGTCTCTATCCTTCCTCCAGAGTCTCTTTCCTTCCTCCAGGGTCTCTATCCTTCCTCCAGAGTCTCTTTCCTTCCTCCAGAGTCTCTTTCCTTCCCCCAGAGTCTCTTTCCTTCCTCCAGAGTCTCTTTCCTTCCTCCAGAGTCTCTTTCCTTCCTCCGGCTCGTCGTTGGCTGGTTTCAGAAGCTTCTGGTTTTGTCTTCATGTCTTGATCATCGTTGTGACTTTAAGGTGTTCCTTTGTCTTTTGCCCAGATGTTCCTGCTCTTCCTCCTCTTGGTCAGAACTGTGTCGTTGATGTTGTTCTGTCTTTTGTATTTTAGTTCTACATCCTTGAATCTTTAATTCATGAGAGTTTGGGGCAGATGCTGCCGGGTTATGATGTTATGTCTCGTTGTCTCTGAGCGTCCGTCTTCTCTCGGCAGCTATTCGCCCTCCAGACGGAGAGCCGGGACCAGAGGGACGGAGACGAGACGCTCCACCACAAGCTGCCGGTCTATGTCCAGAACATGGACCGTCTAGGAGACACTGAGCTGTGAGGCACTGACATCACTGTCGTTCTTTACTACTGAGATGGCTTTGGTTTTTAATGAGGGTTTAAGATACCTGAGACGATATACTGCGTTCCTATTGGACCAGGACTCTGTAGGCTTGGCTCGTCCCTCTGAGCCCATAAAGAAACTAAATGGTTTCGATCAACAGGAATACATGATGTTCAACTCTTGTGTAGTTGAAGCTCTTCAATGAAAGCCAGAGCTGTGTTGCTTCATCAGGATGAAGTGTGAACGTTGTTTAAATGTGTCCCAGTCCAGAGACTCGTGGCTCCACCTCCTGGAGATCTTCTCAAGTCCTTCTCTCTCTCGGCTCCTCCTTCTGGTTCCTTTGTTGTAGTCTCATTGTGTTCCACTCACAGACACACGGTCTGCTGTTGAGCTTCTGGTTCAGTTTTCTGTCTTATTTTATTTTTAAAGTTTCACGATGAAGTAATTTATGTAGAATAGAGTTGGAGCATAACCTGGCGGGCCTCATGCTACATGAAGGGCGCTAAGTTCTTTGCTAATGCTTCAGAAAAGTTTAAATTATTATTTGAGTTCTGAGATTTATCTAATTCTGAAACTTGAGATTTTTAGAATACAATCTGAAATCCTCAAAATGAAGTAAATTTATAATAATAATTAAAACTCTGAGTTTCTTTTAGAAGAACGTTGTAGAACTTCAAAGCACCAAAAGCTACTGAATTTTGTTCTGTTTATTTATTCACTAAATACAGATTTACATCTAACGTGTTGTGATGCGCCTGATGCCAATAAACAATTCACCTGATGAATTGTTGTTTCTTGTCAGTGGAATCTATTTTTACTTCTCATCAGATCTGAGTTTCATACCAAGAGACTCCAGACTGGGGGAACAATAGAACTGACATGAAGACCACCAAGAGACTCCAGACTGGGGGAACAATAGAACTCTGACATGAAGACCACCAAGAGACTCCAGACTGGGGGAACAATAGAACTCTGACATGAAGACCACCAAGAGACCCCAGACTGGGGGAACAATAGAACTCTGACATGAAGACCACCAAGAGACTCCAGACTGGGGGAACAATAGAACTCTGACATGAAGACCACCAAGAGACTCTAGACTGGGGGAACAATAGAACTCTGACATGAAGACCACCAAGAGACTCCAGACTGGGGGAACAATAGAACTCTGACATGAAGACCACCAAGAGACTCCAGACTGGGGGAACAATAGAACTCTGACATGAAGACCACCAAGAGACTCCAGACTGCCGGAACAATAGAACTCTGACATGAAGACCACCAAGAGACTCCAGACTGGGGGAACAATAGAACTCTGACATGAAGACCACCAAGAGACTCCAGACTGGGGGAACAATATAACTCTGACATGAAGACCACCAAGAGACTCCAGACATGAAGTCAAACATAAGGCACCACACAGAGGGTTCATCATTGAGACCCTCACAGCCAGAGCCCTGACGACAGCCGTGGCCCCGCCCCCTTAGTGTGGTTGAGTGTAGCTGGAGGGAGACGCATGTCCTCTGAGGCCAGAGAGCAGCAGTTCACTGACCGGCAGAGAGTGAGCTGGACGATCGTGGTCTCTCACGACTCGGCCTCCAGGGAAAGCTTACGCCAGGGCTAACCTCAGATTCAAGACCAGCAGTGTGGATTGCGTCCCGGTCTTGGAGATGTGGATCAGCTTTTTACCCCCCAAGACTACTGGAGGGGTCCTGGGAGCCCAACCAGTCTACATGTGCTTTGTGGACTTGGAGAAGGCCTTGGACCAGGCCCCTTGGGCTGTTTTACGGGGGGTGCTGTGGGGGTCTGGGGTAGTGGACTCGTTGCAACGGGCCATCCGGTCTCTAGACCTGCAGTAGGAGCCAGTCGGGCACGGTGGGTGTCGACCTCCACCAGATCTGCCCTTCATCACCGGTCCTGTTGGTGGTCTTCATGGACAGGATGTCTAGGAGCAGCCTGGGGGGCAGCAGGTCAGGTTTGGGGGTCTCTGGATCTCCTCTCTGCTGTTTGCAGATGATGAGGTCCTGTTGACCTCGGACCGTGACCTCCAGCATTCACTGGGGCCTTTTGCTGAGGCCGTGGAGGTCTGAGGGAACCGGGGACTGATCCTCCAGGTGGGACAGAGAGCCCCAAGAGAAGGAGATCCAGTACCTCTAGGTCTAGTTCACCAGTGAGGGGGAGATGGAGAGAGATGGAGGAGGATGGAGAGAGATGGACAGAGATGGAGGAGGATGGAGAGAGATGGAGGAGGATGGACAGAGATGGAGGATGATGGAGAGAGATGGAGGATGATGGAGAGAGATGGAGGAGGATGGAGAGAGATGGAGGAGGATGGAGAGAGATGGAGGAGGATGGAGAGAGATGGAGAGAGATGGAGGAGGATGGAGAGAGATGGAGGAGGATGGAGAGAGATGGAGGAGGATGGAGAGAGATGGAGGAGGATGGAGGGAGATGGAGAGAGATGGAGGAGGATGGAGGAGAACCGGTGGAGCAGAGAAACAGGACCGTCTGGTGAAGAGGAGCTGAGCCTGAAGGAGCTCTCAGTGTACTGGTCTACATTCAGACCCTCAACCTAGAGATAGGGTAAGGAGATGAGTTTCCTCTCTAGGAGCCTTAGAGATAGAATAAGGAGATGAGGTTCCTCTCTAGGAGCCTTAGAGATAGAATAAGGAGATGAGGTTCCTCTAGGAGCCTTAGAGATAGAATAAGGAGATGAGGTTCCTCTCTAGGAGCCTTAGAGATAGAATAAGGAGATGAGGTTCCTCTAGGAGCCTTAGAGATAGAGGAAGGAGATGAGGTTCCTCTAGGAGCCTTAGAGATAGAGTAAGGAGATGAGGTTCCTCTAGGAGCCTTAGAGATAGAGTAAGGAGATGAGGTTCCTCTAGGAGCCTTAGAGATAGAATAAGGAGATGAGGTTCCTCTAGGAGCCTTAGAGATAGAGTAAGGAGATGAGGTTCCTCTAGGAGCCTTAGAGATAGAGGAAGGAGATGAGGTTCCTCTGTAGGAGCCTTAGAGATAGAGTAAGGAGATGAGGTTCCTCTAGGAGCCTTAGAGATAGAGGAAGGAGATGAGGTTCCTCTAGGAGCCTTAGAGATAGAGGAAGGAGATGAGGTTCCTCTGTAGGAGCCTTAGAGATAGGGTAAGGAGATGAGGTTCCTCTAGGAGCCTTAGAGATAGTCAGGAGATGAGGTTCCTCTGTAGGAGCCTTAGAGATAGAGTAAGGAGATGAGGTTCCTCTAGGAGCCTTAGAGATAGAGAAAGGAGATGAGGTTCCTCTAGGAGCCTTAGAGATAGAGGAAGGAGATGAGGTTCCTCTAGGAGCCTTAGAGATAGAGTAAGGAGATGAGGTTCCTCTAGGAGCCTTAGAGATAGAGTAAGGAGATGAGGTTCCTCTAGGAGCCTTAGAGATAGAGGAAGGAGATGAGGTTCCTCTAGGAGCCTTAGAGATAGAGGAAGGAGATGAGGTTCCTCTGTAGGAGCCTTAGAGATAGAGGAAGGAGATGAGGTTCCTCTAGGAGCCTTAGAGATAGAGTAAGGAGATGAGGTTCCTCTAGGAGCCTTAGAGATAGAGGAAGGAGATGAGGTTCCTCTAGGAGCCTTAGAGATAGAGGAAGGAGATGAGGTTCCTCTAGGAGCCTTAGAGATAGAGGAAGGAGATGAGGTTCCTCTAGGAGCCTTAGAGATAGAGGAAGGAGATGAGGTTCCTCTAGGAGCCTTAGAGATAGAGGAAGGAGATGAGGTTCCTCTAGGAGCCTTAGAGATAGAGTAAGGAGATGAGGTTCCTCTAGGAGCCTTAGAGATAGAGTAAGGAGATGAGGTTCCTCTAGGAGCCTTAGAGATCGAGGAAGGAGATGAGGTTCCTCTAGGAGCCTTAGAGATAGAGTAAGGAGATGAGGTTCCTCTAGGAGCCTTAGAGATAGAGGAAGGAGATGAGGTTCCTCTAGGAGCCTTAGAGATAGAGTAAGGAGATGAGGTTCCTCTAGGAGCCTTAGAGATAGAGGAAGGAGATGAGGTTCCTCTAGGAGCCTTAGAGATAGAGTAAGGAGATGAGGTTCCTCTAGGAGCCTTAGAGATAGAGGAAGGAGATGAGGTTCCTCTAGGAGCCTTAGAGATAGAGTAAGGAGATGAGGTTCCTCTAGGAGCCTTAGAGATAGAATAAGGAGATGAGGTTCCTCTAGGAGCCTTAGAGATAGAGGAAGGAGATGAGGTTCCTCTAGGAGCCTTAGAGATAGAGTAAGGAGATGAGGTTCCTCTAGGAGCCTTAGAGATAGAGTAAGGAGATGAGGTTCCTCTAGGAGCCTTAGAGATAGAGTAAGGAGATGAGGTTCCTCTAGGAGCCTTAGAGATAGAGTAAGGAGATGAGGTTCCTCTAGGAGCCTTAGAGATAGAGGAAGGAGATGAGGTTCCTGTAGGAGCCTTAGAGATAGAGTAAGGAGATGAGGTTCCTCTAGGAGCCTTAGAGATAGAGGAAGGAGATGAGGTTCCTCTAGGAGCCTTAGAGATAGAGGAAGGAGATGAGGTTCCTCTAGGAGCCTTAGAGATAGAGTAAGGAGATGAGGTTCCTCTAGGAGCCTTAGAGATAGAGGAAGGAGATGAGGTTCCTCTAGGAGCCTTAGAGATAGAGTAAGGAGATGAGGTTCCTCTAGGAGCCTTAGAGATAGAGGAAGGAGATGAGGTTCCTCTAGGAGCCTTAGAGATAGAGGAAGGAGATGAGGTTCCTCTAGGAGCCTTAGAGATAGAGTAAGGAGATGAGGTTCCTCTAGGAGCCTTAGAGATAGAGTAAGGAGATGAGGTTCCTCTAGGAGCCTTAGAGATAGAGGAAGGAGATGAGGTTCCTCTAGGAGCCTTAGAGATAGAGTAAGGAGATGAGGTTCCTCTAGGAGCCTTAGAGATAGAGGGAGATGAGGTTCCTCTGTATGAGCCTTAGAGATAGATGAAGGAGATGAGGTTCCTCTAGGAGCCTTAGAGATAGAAGAAGGAGATGAGGTTCCTCTAGGAGCCTTAGAGATAGAGTAAGGAGATGAGGTTCCTCTAGGAGCCTTAGAGATAGAGGAAGGAGATGAGGTTCCTCTAGGAGCCTTAGAGATAGAGGAAGGAGATGAGGTTCCTCTAGGAGCCTTAGAGATAGAGGAAGGAGATGAGGTTCCTCTGTAGGAGCCTTAGAGATAGAGTAAGGAGATGAGGTTCCTCTAGGAGCCTTAGAGATAGAGGAAGGAGATGAGGTTCCTCTAGGAGCCTTAGAGATAGAGGAAGGAGATGAGGTTCCTCTAGGAGCCTTAGAGATAGAGTAAGGAGATGAGGTTCCTCTAGGAGCCTTAGAGATAGAGGAAGGAGATGAGGTTCCTCTAGGAGCCTTAGAGATAGAGGAAGGAGATGAGGTTCCTCTGTAGGAGCCTTAGAGATAGAGGAAGGAGATGAGGTTCCTCTAGGAGCCTTAGAGATAGAGTAAGGAGATGAGGTTCCTCTAGGAGCCTTAGAGATAGAGGAAGGAGATGAGGTTCCTCTAGGAGCCTTAGAGATAGAGGAAGGCGATGAGGTTCCTCTAGGAGCCTTAGAGATATAGGAGATGAGGTTCCTCTAGGAGCCTTAGAGATAGAGTAAGGACACGAGGTTCCTCTAGGAGCCTTAGAGATAGAGGAAGGAGATGAGGTTCCTCTAGGAGCCTTAGAGATAGAGGAAGGAGATGAGGTTCCTCTGTAGGAGCCTTAGAGATAGAGGAAGGAGATGAGGTTCCTCTAGGAGCCTTAGAGATAGAGGAAGGAGATGAGGTTCCTCTAGGAGCCTTAGAGATAGAGGAAGGAGATGAGGTTCCTCTAGGAGCCTTAGAGATAGAGAAGGGAGATGAGGTTCCTCTAGGAGCCTTAGAGATAGAGGAAGGAGATGAGGTTCCTCTAGGAGCCTTAGAGATAGAGGAAGGAGATGAGGTTCCTCTAGGAGCCTTAGAGATAGAGGAAGGAGATGAGGTTCCTCTAGGAGCCTTAGAGATAGAGGAAGGAGATGAGGTTCCTCTAGGAGCCTTAGAGATAGAGGAAGGAGATGAGGTTCCTCTAGGAGCCTTAGAGATAGAGGAAGGAGATGAGGTTCCTCTAGGAGCCTTAGAGATAGAGGAAGGAGATGAGGTTCCTCTAGGAGCCTTAGAGATAGAGGAAGGAGATGAGGTTCCTCTAGGAGCCTTAGAGATAGAGGAAGGAGATGAGGTTCCTCTAGGAGGCTTAGAGATAGAGTAAGGAGATGAGGTTCCTCTAGGAGCCTTAGAGATAGAGGAAGGAGATGAGTTTGGATGCTTCCGATACTCAAAGCATTGTAATCTAGTATTTCCTCGTGCAAAGGGAAGACACCTTTGTTGTTGTTGTTTTGAGAGGGACTTCAAAATAAGAGCTTGAATGATTAGAACTGCCTTTGTTCTGCTCTTAAAATGAGTCACAGAAATATGTGTTGTTTTAAATACACAATTGAAATCCACAAATCGTTGTATTCCAATGATTTGGATGCCATGCAGAACATGTCGCTCCTCACCTGATGGATGACTTCATGTGTTCACCGTGCTCTGCTCTCAGGGACTTGGTGTCGAGCCAGCGCCCCGTCAGCACGGCCACCACGCCCTCCAGAAACTTCTTCTCCACATTCCTGCCTCAAGGCAGACGCACTCCGGGGAAGCTGCCCCCGTTCCCCCCGGGCTCCTCCTCGCCCGGCCAGGCCGCCGCGGGCCGGAAGGACCCGCCAACCGCTCCGGTAAGAGGGTCCAGGTCCACTCAGGTGATTGGTTGAAAATGGAGGAGACATCTGATTGGCTATGAAAATGAACTTGAGTCCTCGTGAGAGCTTTCATTCGTACTGAGACTCATCTGGCAGCCATGATGGATCCTTACATTGAGTTGACCTTTGACCTGGGATCGTCATCTTTGTCTTTTCTAGCCTGCAAAGTCAAAAGAGGCCGTCCAAGCTAATGAGGGGAAGCCGGCTTCCAGCCAGCCATCAACCAGTGAACCGAAGAGCTCCCAGTCAGCAAACCAGTCTGCAAACCAGCCAGTAAACCAGTCTGCAAACCAGCCAGTAAACCAGGCTACGAACCAGCCAGTAAACCAGGCTACGAACCAGCCGTCTCATCCCAGACACAAGAAGGTCCAGGACCACGAGAAGGAGAGGAAGATGCTTTTCTCCAAACCAGCGCCACAGGTACCGGACGAGGAGGACTGAGGACGGCAGCGTGGTGCATTTGATAAAGTCTCATTTCCTTGATCACTTTTTCTTAAAGGAATAGTTCAACATGTCGGTCACTGTGTGTTCTCTCATGTCTGTACGCTGAGTAGCTGCAGCCAGGACTCATCACACCAGATGGTCTTGGTATCTGAACCCTTACGAGGAATGTCCTGACGTCTCTGAACAAGGACAACAAAGATAAACAAATACAGTTCAGGGTTTAGTTTGAAGTTGAGGTGTAAGCTGGTCCTTCTCCTTGTTGTGTTCAGGTATCAGAGAAGAAAGGGGAGACGGCAGAGGGGGAGCTGCTCTCTGAGGCCTCCAGTGAACCTCCTGATCCCGCCTCATCCAGCAGGAGCTGCCGAGGAGCAGCAGAGGGAGGAGGTCTGTCAATGGAACAGCCGTTCATCAAGCTCAGCCAGGAGGAGTACGGAGAACACCACTCCTCCATCATGCACTGCAGGTCTGCCTCACACTACTGGTCCATCAGAGGGACCCCCCCCTCCTCATTCTGCTTGGCTCCTGATCAGGTTTTAGGTTGACAGTGAGATGTTAACAGCAGGTGGACTTGGCTGGCTTTTAAAGTCACATGACGATAAAACAAGATAAACCTTCTGTTTCCAGGGTCGACTGCTCTGGTCGCCGGGTTGCCAGTTTGGACGTGGATGGAGTCATCAAGGTGAATCTAGGGTCCATTGACTTTTGGGGTTGTACAAACAGAATAACATGCATAGTATTGGATGTCACTAATTGAAATGCAGCCAGAACAATGAAAGGATAAGGCCTTCACCCTCCTCTTCCTCAGGTGTGGTCCTTCAACCCCATCATGCAGACCAAAGCCACCATCATGTCCAAGTCTGCTCTGCTGTCTCTGGAGTGGGCCACCAAGCCAGACCGGCTGGTACGAGCTGACCATAGAGTGCTACTGTTGTTAGCCACAGAGTACTACTGGTGTTAGCCATAGAGTACTACTGTTGTTAGCCATAGAGTGCTACTGTTGTTAGCCATAGAGTACTACTGTTGTTAGCCATAGAGTACTACTGTTGTTAATACAGAGTACTACTGTTGTTAGCCACAGAGTACTACTGTTGTTAGCCATAGAGTACTACTGTTGTTAGCCATAGAGTACTACTGTTGTTAGCCATAGAGTACTACTGTTGTTAGCCATAGAGTACTACTGTTGTTAGCCACAGAGTACTACTGTTGTTAGCCACAGAGTACTACTGTTGTTAGCCATAGAGTACTACTGTTGTTAGCCATAGAGTACTACTGTTGTTAGCCACAGAGTACTACTGTTGTTAGCCACAGAGTACTACTGTTGTTAGCCATAGAGTACTACTGTTGTTAGCCACAGAATACTACTGTTGTTAGTCATAGAGTACTACTGTTGTTAGCCATAGAGTACTACTGTTGTTAGCCACAGAGTACTACTGTTGTTAGCCACAGAGTACTACTGTTGTTAGCCACAGAGTACTACTGTTGTTAGCCACAGAGTGCTACTGTTGTTAGCCATAGAGTGCTACTGTTGTTAGCCACAGAGTGCTACTGTTGTTAGCCATAGAGTACTACTGTTGTTAGCCATAGAGTACTACTGTTGTTAGCCATAGAGTACTACTGTTGTTAGCCACAGAGTACTACTGTTGTTAGCCACAGAGTACTACTGTTGTTAGCCACAGAGTACTACTGTTGTTAGCCACAGAGTACTACTGTTGTTAGCCACAGAATACTACTGTTGTTAGCCACAGAATACTACTGTTGTTAGCCATAGAGTGCTACTGTTGTTAGCCATAGAGTACGACTGTAGTAAAACAGTGAAGCGTATGTAAGTTGGGGGAACTGACTGAAGCTCTGTGTCAGTTGTTGCTAGGCAGCGGCGTCGGCACGGTGCGGCTGTACGACACGGATGCCAAGAAGAACCTGTACGAGATGAACATCGATGAAACTCATCCACGGTAACCTGACTGTCCACTGGGTTACAGCGTGTTGAAGAACATGTGAGGCCAGCATGGGGACTCTGCCCGCCGGCTTTGGGATGCACAGAGCCACCGAGGGGTCAACCTGGTCCAGGCTGGTAGAGGCTCGACTCCTGGTGTCCGAGCTCCTTACTCCATCTCTAAGGCTCCTACAGAGGAACCTTGTCTCCTTACTCCATCTCTAAGGCTCCTACAGAGGAACCTTGTCTCCTTCCTCTATCTCTAAGGCTCCTAGAGGAACCTCATCTCATTACCCTATCTCTAAGGCTCCTAGAGGAACCTCATCTCCTTCCTCTATCTCTAAGGCTCCTACAGAGGAACCTCATCTCCTTACTCTATCTCTAAGGCTCCTAGAGGAACCTCATCTCCTTACTCCATCTCTAAGGCTCCTACAGAGGAACCTTGTCTCCTTACTCTATCTCTAAGGCTCCTAGAGGAACCTCATCTCCTTCCTCTATCTCGAAGGCTCCTAGAGGAACCTCATCTCCTTACTCTATCTCTAAGGCTCCTAGAGGAACCTCATCTCCTTACTCTATCTCTAAGGCTCATAGAGGAACCTCATCTCCTTACTCTATCTCTAAGGCTCCTACAGAGGAACCTCATCTTCCTCTATCTCTAAGGCTCCTACAGAGGAACCTCATCTCCTTCCTCTATCTCTAAGGCTCCTAGAGGAACCTCATCTCCTTCCTCTATCTCTAAGGCTCCTACAGAGGAACCTCATCTCCTTCCTCTATCTCTAAGGCTCCTAGAGGAACCTCATCTCCTTCCTCTATCTCTAAGGCTCCTAGAGGAACCTCATCTCCTTACTCTATCTCTAAGGCTCCTAGAGGAACCTCATCTCCTTACTCTATCTCTAAGGCTCCTAGAGGAACCTCATCTCCTTCCTCTATCTCTAAGGCTCCTACAGAGGAACCTCATCTCCTTCCTCTATCTCTAAGGCTCCTAGAGGAACCTCATCTCCTTCCTCTATCTCTAAGGCTCCTAGAGGAACCTCGTCTCCTTACTCTATCTCTAAGGCTCCTAGAGGAACCTCATCTCCTTCCTCTATCTCTAAGGCTCCTAGAGGAACCTCATCTCCTTCCTCTATCTCTAAGGCTCCTAGAGGAACCTCATCTCCTTCCTCTATCTCTAAGGCTCCTAGAGGAACCTCATCTCCTTACTCTATCTCTAAGGCTCCTACAGAGGAAACTCATGTTGGCAACTTGTATCCGCGACCTCATTCTTTCGGTCCTGACCCAGAGTTCGTGACCCTCGGTGAGGTTCTGAATGTAGACCGACCAGTACACTGAGAGCTTCTCCTTTTGACTCAACTCCTCTTCACCAAGACGGTCCGGTCCTGTTTCACTGCTCCACCGATCCGGCTGTCGATCTCTCTCCATCTTCCTTTCACGGGTGAACAAGACTCTAAGATACTTGAACTCCTTCGCTTGGAGGTGTCGACTCTCATCCCGCCGCTTCACACTCGTTCTCGACCTCCATGAGACATTGAAGAGGCGTGTCAGCCAAGACAGACCAACCATGTCCAGTGTCTTCAGCACCTTAGGTGGATCTCGTCCCCTCGGCGCCACTTAGGAGCTGTTTGACTACCGAAGCAGCCTCTGCCAGGGAGATGGGTGAGACCCCCCCAAGTCTACAGGCACTGCCCCCTCTAGAGGGGACATGTTGGCCAGTTTTAGGAGTTCCTCAATGTGATCTATCCACCGCCCGGCGATGTCCCCCATCCGGGTCAGCTATCCCCCCACCCCCTGCTGAGAACAGCCTGGGGTCGGCCCTGCTTTCCCTTCCTGAGCTGTCGGATGGTTTGCCAGAACCTCCTTGAGGCCAACCGAAGGTCCTTCTCCATGGCCCCCCAAACTCCACCCATGCCGAGTTTTTGCATCCGCGACCACCGCAGTTACAACCAGGCCCAGAAGGCCTCCTTCTTCAGCTTGACTGCTTCCCTAACCCCCAGTGTCCACCGATGACCTTCAACCACAGCTCCTATCGGCCGCTTCCACATTAGAGGCTTTGAACATGGTCCCCTTTGACTCCATGTCCCCATCCTCCCTCAGGATGTGTGAGAAGTTCATCCGGTGGGAGTTGAAGACCTCCCGGACTGGGTCCTCCACCAGACGTTCCCAGTTCACCTGCACTACAGGTTTGGGCTTGCCAGGTCTTCCTAGCCCTCTGGTTCTCTGGGGAAAACTCCAACCCAGCAGCGCTCAGCCAGGGGCTCGTGAGGATCCCACTCCCGCCCGGCTCCTCTCACCCTGGGCAACTCCAGAAGAGTCCAACCTTCTCCAGGAGCTTGGTTCCAGAGCCAGTGCTGTGTGTAGAGGTGAGCCCAGCTAGATCTAGCTGATACCGCTCCACCTCCTGCACCACCTCTGGCTCCTTCCACGTCCCTAGAGCTCGTCCATGCTGCCGGCGATCGGCTCGCCCGGCCCGCCGCCCGATCTACATAGCACCCAACCCAATACTGGTTCCTGCGGGTGGTGGTTCCACAGGGTGGCTGCTCCATGATTTTTATTCAGGCTGAGCCCGACAGGGCTCCATGGGCGAAGGCCCGGCCACCAGACGCTCGCCGGCGAGCTCCCCTCATGGGTCTGGCTTCAACATGACTTTTATATAAACCGCAGACTTCAAAACTACTAGCTTGAGTGTTTCGTTTTGTGAAGTATCAATGAATAATGTTTGTTGACAACTTGTCATGCCTCTAGGATCCTGTCGTTGGCCTGCAGCCCCAGTGGCTCCTCCTTCGTCTGTTCAGCTGCAGCTCTCAGTCGACCCGGAGGTCTGGACTCTGCAGCTCGGCTTCCTGCCCTGGTGTCTGGACAGCTGCTGCTGTGGGACACCAAGACGGTCAAACAGCAGGTATCCACCAGCTGGTGCATAGTTATTTAGATAATTAGCTTCATTGTTCCTGCGTGGCCCGGTACCAAAGAACCCACGGACCGGTACTGGTCTCCGGTGGTCGTGGACCACTGTCCTAGACAACAAGTAAATAAAATATCTCAAGACATTAATTATGCTCAATTTCAGAGTTTTATTTTTGCATGCATTTTTTTGCTCCGGCCCGATGCGTGCAGACCGGCGTCGGATCTCTGCGGCGACCGCGATCGACCAATCGATCGGCGTATTGAGCACCCCTGCATTCAAGCATTAAATAGCGAGAGTTTTTTTCAGCGTGAGAAATACGATGTGTATACGGTGGCGGTACATGATATACGGTACACGGTACATGATATACGGTACATGATATACGGTACACGGTACATGATATACGGTACACGGTACATGATATACGGTACACGGTACATGATATACGGTACATGATATACGGTACACGGTACATGATATACGGTACACGGTACATGATATACGGTACACGGTACATGATATACGGTACATGATACGGTACACGGTACATGATATACGGTACACGGTACATGATATACGGTACACGGTACATGATATACGGTACATGATATACGGTACACGGTACATGATATACGGTACACGGTACATGATATACGGTACATGATATACGGTACACGGTACATGATATACGGTACATGATATACGGTACATGATACACGGTACATGATATATGGTACATGATATACGGTACATGATATACGGTACATGATATACGGTACACGGTACATGATATACGGTACATGATATACGGTACACGGTACATGATATACGGTACACGGTACATGATATACGGTACATGATATACGGTACACGGTACATGATATACGGTACACGGTACATGATATACGGTACATGATATACGGTACACGGTACATGATATACGGTACATGATATACGGTACACGGTACATGATATACGGTACACGGTACATGATATACGGTACACGGTACATGATATACGGTACACGGTACATGATATACGGTACATGATATACGGTACATGATATACATGATATATGGTACATGATATACGGTACATGATATACGGTACATGATATACGGTACACGGTAGATGATATACGGTACATGATATACGGTACACGGTACATGATATACGGTACATGATATACGGTACACGGTACATGATATACGGTACATGATACACGGTACATGATATACGGTACATGATATACGGTACATGATATACGGTACACGGTACATTATATACGGTACACGTTGCATGATATACGGTACACGGTACATGATATACGGTACATGATATACGGTACACGGTGCATGATATACGGTACACGGTACATGATATACGGTACACGGTACATGATATACGGTACATGGTACATGATATACGGTACACGGTACATTATATACGGTACATGGTACATGATATACGGTACATGATATACGGTACATGATATACGGTACACGGTACATGATATACGGTACATGGTACATGATATACGGTACACGGTACATTATATACGGTTCATGGTACATGATATACGGTACATGATATACGGTACATGGTACATGGTACATGATATACGGTACACGGTACATTATATACGGTACATGATATACGGTACACGTGTAACGTTACACGTTACGGTACACGGTACATTATATACGGTACATGGTACATTATATACGGTACATGGTACATGATATACGGTACATGATATACGGTACATGGTACATGATATACGGTACATGATATACGGTACACGGTACATTATATACGGTACATGATATACGGTACACGGTACATGATATACGGTACACGTGTAACGTTACACGTTACGGTACACGGTACACATTCCATAGCTCAGATGTATCAGGAGCTCTAATAATCCGTCTCCGCAGCATGTGGAGCGTTCTGTTGATCTCAGTCTGTGTTGTCGGCCTCTCAGCTCCAGTTCTCCTTAGAACCAGAACCGGTAGCCGTTAACTGCACGGCCTTCAACCACAACGGGAACCTGCTGGTGACCGGCGCCGCCGACGGAGTCATCCGGCTGTTTGGTGAGTGTTTATTAGAAGTTTATTAGAAGTTTATTAAATGTTTATTGTAGATTACCCTGTTTCTATTTCTGATCACCTCACTATGCAAACTCATGAATCACAGACGACTCAAAGTGACTTTGTTCTATCTTCATATTTTTTTTAAAACTTCTCCTCATTAACTCATTTCTGCCCATTTTAATGCAGCGTCCGTCAGCGAGCGGCCCGTTGTCGGGCGGCGATGCTCGGCGTGGGCGTCTGTAACCGCCGTTCTCTCCTCTGTAGACATGCAGCGCTACGAGAGCGTGATGAGCTGGAGAGCTCACGACGGAGAGGTCTACAGCGTGGAGTTCAGCTACGACGAGAACACCGTGTTCAGCATCGGAGAAGACGGGAAGGTCTGTTGGGTTCTGATCCCACAGCAGGGCTCACGATGGACGTGTGCAGCAACTCGACAAACACTGAGCAGATGAGACGATCACAACATGAACAATGGACACACAACTTAGTGACATCACCTTTAGTCTGACACGGGAACAAGACGAGTGGGAATGTCGGAGATTAGAGGTTTGAGTACTACGACCCTGGTTCAGACACACACAGCGACACACACAGCCACACACAGCCACACACACAGTGACACACACAGTGACACACACAGTGACACACACAGTGACACACACAGTGACACACACAGTGACACACTGCTTGACGTGTGCGCGTGCGCGTGCGTGTGTGCGTGTGCGTGTGCGTGTGCGTGTGCGTGTGTGTCCTCATAACGATGTGTTCATGTTCAGTTCATCCAGTGGAACATCCATCGCTGTGGGGTTAAGCAGTCGGAGCAGGTTCTGCCCCAGGAGGCCACCGGGCCCTTCGTCCTGTCGGGCTACAGTGGATACAAACAGGTGTGTGTGTGGCCCCATGGAGCAGTGACACCGACAGCTGATAGCGTCATGCCCTGTTGATGTGTACGTGTGTGACCTCTGGCTCAGGTTCAGGTCCCTCGAGGTCGACTCTTTGCCTTCGACTCTGAAGGCCAGCACATCCTGACCTGCTCCAGCAGCGGAGGCCTTATATACAGAGTGAGTACACCTTCATCATAGTCTTCATCATATTTTCATGTGTGCCTCGTTCAACTGTTCTGATCCAACTAAATTATTTTTAATATTTTACGCTAATGCTGGGAGCACAGAGCTTATTTTTATTTTTGGTCATCTAACCTTTAAACTTAAATAATAAGCTCTTATGTTCGTGAAACCAAGTCATCAAACACACCATTGAACCATTTTTAAGTTTCTCTCATTATTTTCTAAACTACTTCAAATATTTATACTTCAGTTTCTTGAAATGATTATTTTCTGCATTCTGATTATTATTCTTTTGCTTAAAACCCCCCCCCCATATTTCTTGTGAAGTTTTTACAAGTTAAACCAACATGAATACTATTTATGTCAGTGTAGTTGTTGTTTTATATATGTTAATTGTATAGCATGGTTCCCTCTCCCAGCTGACCAATGGGGAGCCTGCTCTGAAGAGCATGCTGTCCCTGGGGGGCCACAAGGCGCCCGTGGTGACGGTGGACTGGTGCTCGGCGGTGGACTGCGGCACCTGTCTGACCGCCTCCATGGACGGGAAGATCAAGCTGAGCACGCTGCTGGCCCAGAAGTCCTAACACACCGGAGGGGTCAGAGGTCATCACCGGTTGTGATGACCTGATTCAGTTTGCCTCTTGGCTGATAATAGTGTCATTTATGTAATGATGTGATAGGAAACAGCAACAGCTCACCAACCTGTGGACAAATCATTTTAACAATAAAATCTCACTGAAAGATCAATCTGAGGAAGTTGTTTTATTAAAGCTGCATGTCTTGCATGTTGTCGTCCTCTAGGGGGCGCCGGAGAGCAACGTTATTCTCAGAGTTGTGTTTCTAGCCACCTGATGAATGTAATATCCACTCCTTCATCTCTCATTTGGTTTCCACTCGCTGTCTCTGTTCTTCAGCAGCGAGCTGCGCCCTGTCTGAAAATAACAGAAATATGTGTTCAGGTGTTTCGTGTTGATCTGTTTTCATTTTGGTCTCATTATAATTTTCTTTATAAATGTTATTCTTTATATTTAAATCCATTTGAGCGGTTTACAGATGTAGTGGCTGCTGTCGGCCGCAAGGGGCTCCCTAACGGAATGCGCCGTAACGCCTTCCAGCGAAGAAGAGAGGGCCACAACAATAACACACAGCTAGCTACACCGAGACGGACACGGACCGCACACCCCGCCTCCCGCCTCCCGCCTCCCGCCTCCCGCCTCCAGCCTGCAGCCTCCAGCCTCCCGCCTCCAGCCTCCAGCCTGCTCCGGGCGGACCGCGGCGGGAACCCGTCCAGAGCGCCGCGTGACATCCGGGCGCCATGTTGTGCTAGCGGCAGTAGCATGCTGTCGTCGTGACGCGCGGGAAGCTACGTAGCCGTTAGCTCGTCTCCACCGGCTCGGTTCTCCCCCGGTTCTCTGTTAATGTCCCCGGGCTCCCGGGCCGCGCGCACACATGGAGAGCCTCTACAAGCGGAAGATGTTCGCGTCCATGCGGAAGACCAAAGTGGACGCGACGAAGAAGCGGCAGATCGGCCTTCCCGCCGAGATCCTGGACGACAGTGACGAGGGCTCCTTCTCCTCCGCCTCCTCCTCCGGCTCCCAGGCCGACTACGACAGCTCCGCCGCGGAGGCCAGCGAGCAGGAGGGCCCGGCCCGCAGCGACTCCGGCTCCACGTCCAGCGACCACAGCCGCTCCGTGGCCCGCAGGAAGCGCTCCTTCCTGGGGGGCGACAACAGCTCCTCGTCCTCCAGCTCCGGGGAGGAGGAGAAGACGAAGGAGCTGAAGAGGAAGAGGAGCCAGGCGAAGAGGACGGCGCCGCCCAAGAAGCGGAGCCGCCTGCAGCCGCAGGACGAGTCCGACTCGGACCAGCTGGAGGAGAAGCGGAGCGACGAGGCCGAGAAGAAGCGGCAGCGGCACGGCAAGCTGCTGGCGCTGGCCCGGAGGATGAAGGCCCGGGTCCCGAGGAGGGGCCGCGCCAAGCAGGTACCGAGACCACATGAGACCCCGTGAGACCACATGAGACCACGAGACCCCGTGAGACCACATGAGACCACATGAGACCACATGAGACCGCGAGACCCCGTGAGACCACATGAGACCGCGAGACCCCGTGAGACCCCGTGAGACCACATGAGATCCCGTGAGACCACATGAGACCACACGAGATCCCGTGAGACCCCGTGAGACCACATGAGACCCCGTGAGACCCCGTGAGACCACATGAAACCACATGAGACCACGAGACCCCGTGAGACCATGAGACCCCGTGAGACCACATGAGACCACATGAGACCCCGTGAGACCACATGAGATCCCGTGAGACCCCATGAAACCCCATGAGACCACATGAGACCACGAGACCACATGAGACCCCGTGAAACCACATGAGACCATGAGACCACATGAGACCCCGTGAGACCACATGAAACCACATGAGACCCCGTGAGACCACATGAGACCACATGAGACCGTGAGACCACATGAGACCACATGAGATCCCGTGAGACCACATGAGACCCCGTGAAACCACATGAGACCACGAGACCACATGAGACCATGAGAACCCGTGAGACCACATGAGATCCCGTGAGACCACATGAGACCACACGAGATCCCGTGAGACCCCGTGAGACCACGTGAGACCCCGTGAGACCCCGTGAGACCACATGAAACCACATGAGACCACGAGACCCCGTGAGACCATGAGACCCCGTGAGACCACATGAGACCACATGAGACCGCGAGACCCCGTGAGACCACATGAGATCCCGTGAGACCACATGAGACCACACGAGATCCCGTGAGACCCCGTGAGACCACATGAAACCACATGAGACCACGAGACCCCGTGAGACCATGAGACCCCGTGAGACCACATGAGACCACATGAGACCCCGTGAGACCACATGAAACCACATGAGACCGTGAGACCACATGAGACCACGAGACCCCGTGAGACCACGAGACCCCGTGAGACCACATGAGACCCCGTGAGACCACATGAGACCACGAGACCCCGTGAGACCCCATGAGACCCCGTGAGACCACGTGAGACCACATGAGACCACGAGACCCCGTGAGACCACGAGACCCCGTGAGACCACATGAGACCATGAGACCCCGTGAGACCACGTGAGACCACATGAGACCGTGAGACCACGAGACCCCGTGAGACCACATGAGACCGTGAGACCACATGAGACCCCGTGAGACCACGTGAGACCGCGAGACCCCGTGAAACCACATGAGACCCCGTGAGACCACATGAGACCACATGAGACCCCGTGAGACCACATGAGACCACGAGACCCCGTGAGACCACATGAGACCCCGTGAGACCACATGAGACCATGAGACCCCGTGAGACCACATGAGACCCCGTGAGACCACATGAAACCACATGAGACCGTGAGACCACATGAGACCCCGTGAGACCACATGAGACCCCGTGAGACCACATGAGACCCCGTGAGACCACATGAGACCGTGAGACCACATGAGACCCCGTGAGACCACATGAGACCGCGAGACCCCGTGAGACCACATGAGACCACGAGACCCCGTGAGACCACATGAGACCACGAGACCCCGTGAGACCACATGAGACCACGAGACCCCGTGAGACCACATGAGACCCCGTGAGACCACATGAGACCATGAGACCACATGAGACCCCGTGAGACCACATGAGACCATGAGACCCCGTGAGACCACATGAGACCACGAGACCCCGTGAGACCACATGAGACCACGTGAGACCACATGAGACCATGAGACCACATGAGACCCCGTGAGACCACATGAAACCACATGAGACCGTGAGACCACATGAGACCGTGAGACCACATGAGACCCCGTGAGACCACATGAGACCCCGTGAGACCACATGAGACCATGAGACCCCGTGAGACCACATGAGACCACGTGAGACAGCGAGACCACATGAGACCACGAGACCCCGTGAGACCACATGAGACCATGAGACCCCGTGAGACCACATGAGACCGCGAGACCCCGTGAGACCACATGAAACCCCACGAGACCCCGTGAGACCACATGAGACCACATGAGACCCCGTGAGACCACATGAGACCACGTGAGACCACGTGAGACCCCGTGAGACCACGTGAGACCCCGTGAGACCACGTGAGACCACGTGAGACCACATGAGACCACAGGAGACCACGTGAGACCTACATGAGACCCCGTGAGACCACGTGAGACCTACATGAGACCACGTGAGACCACATGAGACCACGTGAGACCACATGAGACCTACATGAGACCACGTGAGACCACATGAGACCTACATGAGACCACATGAGACCACATGAGACCACATGAGACCACATGAGACCCCGTGAGACCACATGAGACCCCGTGAGACCACATGAGACCCCGTGAGACCACATGAGACCACGAGACCCCGTGAGACCACATGAGACCATGAGACCCCGTGAGACCACATGAGACCACATGAGACCGTGAGACCACATGAGACCACGAGACCCCGTGAGACCACATGAGACCATGAGACCCCGTGAGACCACATGAGACCACATGAGACCCCGTGAGACCACATGAGACCACATGAGACCACGTGAGACCACATGAGACCACGTGAGACCACATGAGACCACGTGAGACCACATGAGACCACATGAGACCACATGAGACCACATGAGACCACATGAGACCACGTGAGACCACATGAGACCACGTGAGACCACATGAGACCACATGAGACCACATGAGACCACATGAGACCAGACCACATGAGACCACATGAGACCATGAGACCCCGTGAGACCACATGAGACCCCGTGAGACCACATGAGACCACATGAGACCACATGAGACCACATGAGACCACATGAGACCACGTGAGACCACATGAGACCACATGAGACCACATGAGACCACATGAGACCATGAGACCACATGACACCACATGAGACCACGTGAGACCACATGAGACCACATGAGACCACGTGACACCACATGAGACCACGTGAGACCACATGAGACCACATGAGACCACATGAGACCACATGAGACCACATGAGACCACGTGAGACCACATGAGACCACATGAGACCACATGAGACCACATGAGACCACATGAGACCACATGAGACCACATGAGACCACATGAGACCACATGAGACCACATGAGACCACGTGAGACCACGTGAGACCACATGAGACCACGTGAGACCACATGAGACCACGTGAGACCACATGAGACCACATGAGACCACGTGAGACCACATGACACCACATGAGACCACGTGAGACCACATGAGACCACATGAGACCACATGAGACCACATGAGACCACATGAGACCACATGAGACCACATGAGACCACATGAGACCACGTGAGACCACATGAGACCACATGAGACCACAGGAGACCACATGAGACCTACATGAGACCACATGAGACCACGTGAGACCTACATGAGACCACAGGAGACCACGTGAGACCTACATGAGACCTACATGAGACCACATGAGACCTACATGAGACCACATGAGACCCACATGAGACCTACATGAGACCCCGTGAGACCTACATGAGACCACATGAGACCCACATGAGACCTACATGAGACCCCGTGAGACCACATGAGACCCCGTGAGACCTACATGAGACCCCGTGAGACCTACATGAGACCCCGTGAGACCTACATGAGACCACATGAGACCCCGGGAGACCACGTGAGACCACATGAGACCCCGTGAGACCTACATGAGACCCTGTGAGACCACATGAGACCCCGGGAGACCACATGAGACCACATGAGACTCCGTGAGACCACATGAGACCCTGTGAGACCCACATGAGACTCCGTGAGACCACATGAGACAACAGGAGACCCATGTGAGACCACATGAGACCACATGAGACTCCGTGAGACCACATGAGACCCCGTGAGACCCACATGAGACTCCGTGAGACCACATGAGACAACAGGAGACAACAGGAGACCCATGTGAGACCACATGAGACCCCCATGGAACAGACCCCCAGACCCCACCCCACAGACCAGTGTGTGTGGTGTGTGGAGAGGGGAGGAGGCCAGGAGGACCGGTCCAAAGACGGTGAGGACGAGGAGGAGACTGATGAAGATGGAGGAGAAACCGCCAACAACAAACAGGCCGATGGAGCCGACAGCGTGGAGGAGAAGGACTCGGAGGAAGAGGAGGAGGAGGAAGAGAAGAAGATGAAGAAGAAGATGAAGATGAAGTAGCTCCTCTGATGGAGACCAGGATGAATGTGAAGAACTTAAAACCTTAACATCTAAAATGAGTCATAACTGTAAAATCTTTCTTTAAAACAGAACCGCTCAGAACCGGAGACCCGGTGGCTCCTCCTGTTCTCACGCTCATGGACACGTGACCCAGGTCACGGTCACGTGGTCGCTCTCAATGCGCTGCCCCCTGCTGGTCCGCTGACACATAGCACGTCAAGTCAGTTGTATTTATACATCTCAAATTCAAATATCCCGGTATTGGTCCGGGTCCTGATCCAGGTCCTGATCCAGGTCCTGATCCAGGTCCGGGTCCTGGTCCTGATCCAGGTCCTGATCCAGGTCCCCCCGGCAGGTGAGCGGCGGTGAGGCCGTGTGACGTGTTTTACTTCTATTACATGTTTAATATCAAAGCTTGTGGGTGGGCGGAGCGTTGCTATAGCAACATGGCATCCCAGAGTCAATGTAAACAACTGTCCATGTTATCTTTTTACTTTATTGTCATTCATATGAGCAGAACACACACGGTTCAAATGGATATAGAATCTTACCTTCATTTGGACTCATGAGTTTGGCGTCTGCATTCAGCGCTGCTCGGAGTTACGAAGGTAAAGAATTCACTCTTTAATATCCATTTTATTTTGAAAAGTGGTTTTTTTTTTCAAACTATTCATTCTCGCCAAAATCTAAATTGTACAATATAACATTGAACACATCCTATCAGGATGTTCCTTTCCCCCAACTCTGTTTTACTGCTCGTCTTCAGATCGTTTCTCCGTGTCTGTCGTTGGACTCGCTGTCGATACGATCATCTGATCTCATCCATTTCACTCCATGTACTTTCTGCCTTTTCTACCTTCCATCGGTCTGAATGCAACACCATGAACGTCTTAACTGTGATGATGTTCTAGTGCTTGACAATAACACGCTGTGCTCCTCGTCAGCCGGCTGGTCATTTGTGTCTGAAAGGGTGATTATTGATTGTGTCCAGAGGTTTCCTCTCAGGACGTCTTCCACACGCGGGCTGACTCCACGGCACCGTGGCTCAGGACCAGCGCACCGTGCTCCTGGTGAGCGGCCGCCCGCTGGCCAACAACCATCCTCACTGCTCACCGGGTGCCAGCAGGAATCAGAGTGGACGATACCTCATAAGTGTGTATCTGGTGTCTCAGTGAATTAGGGCATAAGAAACATCCAATCAGAGAGCTTTCCTCCTGGTTGAGTCTCAGTGAGACCAGAGCTCCTTCACCCGCCCCGCTGTCCTGTGAACAGCAGAGGTCACAGAGGTCACCAGGGAGGAACTCCACCCACACAGACCCCTCTGGCCACGCCCCTTTTAAGATGTCATGTTTAGAACATGTATAGAAGCTCAGCGCAGCCACCAGGGTGTCAACCTGCACTGCTGAGCTGAGACAGCAGAACGTTACTGCTCATGTGTGGGTGTAACAACAAGAATGGGCTTCCAGGGGGTTGAGGACACAGTCTTCACATGCAACACAATGAGAAGCATCTCTTCCGGGTTGTGTTTAGCAGGTTCATCTCCATGAATATCAGTGAAAAGTTCATTCATTTCAGTAATTCAATTAAAAAGTGAAACTACATCTTGGAGGTCTTCATGCTTCCCTCTGGCCCAGCACCTGGCTGCACGACCAGAACCACTGCACCTGATGGGCCAGTGAACTCACCTGACCCGGAGGATCTATGGGCTTCTCGGGAGGAAGATGAACAACAATGCACACTTCGACCTATTGACCTGCAGCCCTCCTAAAAACGTGTTTGTGCTTTTCTGTTTAGTGCACATTTCCCATTGCAAAAGTTTTTTTATATCAACTTGATTCCGTGTTGCATATAATTACGAATTAACAAATTTATATTTCCGGACAGTAGTTCGTCATTACGACATACGGCGTCTAATACTTGTTTTCTTGTATGAGTGCGCTTCCGGTATTACAGGAAGCGAGTTCTGACCAATCAGATCCGACCAAACACGACGCGTCACCCACTCTGCGCCGCCATGTTTGTTAGTGGCAGAGTGAAGCTGCAGAAGAAGAGCTCCACGTCGAGGGGAGCGGGTCCGGGCCGCCGCCATGGTCCAGACGTGCTCCGCGTACGGCTGTAAGAACCGGTACCACAAGGACAAAGACGTCTCCTTCCACAAGTACGTCACGTGGGCAGCGGCGCGCGCACGCTGTTCTCGCGCTGCCGGCGGCGCGGTGTCCCGGCTGTTCGCGGAGTTACGCCAGATATCCTGCGGACTTCTGTATTTAATACAACCCGAAGCGGAACGTCCGTTTCCCAAAGCTCACCGAGTAGTGGCGTGTGTGTTCTGAACCGTAAACAGACGTTTAAAGAGCTCCCGAAGCCGAACGGTCGCGTTTGTTGCCCAAACCTGTAGGAAGTTTATTTTGAAAAGAGCGTTTGCGCCTACAAACCGGAAGTTAACGTGTTCTGCTGGTATTTGCAGGAAAACACACGAAAGACTCAAAACTGACACCAAGAACGACCAAAAGAAGAAAATAGATAAGTGTCCACAGTGGGAGAGACCCCGCTGGCGGCACCGTCATGGGTCGGCCAGGTGTCAGGTGACAGGTTCCAGGTGACAGGTGTCAGGTACTAGGTGGCTTGTGTCAGGTACTAGGTGGCTTGTGTCAGGTACCAGGTGGCATGTGTCAGGTACTAGGTGGCACGTGTCAGGTGGCATGTGTCAGGTACTAGGTGGCATGTGTCAGGTACCATGTGTCAGGTACCAGGTGGCATGTCAGGTACTAGGTGGCATGTGTCAGGTACTAGGTGGCATGTGTCAGGTACTAGGTGGCATGTGTCAGGTACCAGGTGGCATGTGTCAGGTACTAGGTGGCACGTGTCAGGTGGCATGTGTCAGGTACTAGGTGGCATGTGTCAGGTGGCATGTGTCAGGTACTAGGTGGCTTGTGTCAGGTACCAGGTGGCATGTGTCAGGTACTAGGTGGCACGTGTCAGGTGGCATGTGTCAGGTACTAGGTGGCATGTGTCAGGTACCATGTGTCAGGTACCAGGTGGCATGTCAGGTACTAGGTGGCATGTGTCAGGTACTAGGTGTCGGGTGTCAGGTGGCATGTGTCAGGTACTAGGTGTCGGGTACCAGGTGTCAAGTACCAGGTGGCATGTGTCAGGTACCAGGTGTCGGGTACCAGGTGTCAGGTACCAGGTGGCATGTGTCAGGTACTAGGTGGCATGTGTCAGGTACTAGGTGTCGGGTACCAGGTGTCAGGTACCAGGTGGCATGTGTCAGGTACCAGGTGGCATGTGTCAGGTACCAGGTGGCATGTGTCAGGTACTAGGTGGCATGTGTCAGGTACTAGGTGTCGGGTACCAGGTGTCAGGTACTAGGTGGCATGTGTCAGGTACCAGGTGGCATGTGTCAGGTACCAGGTGGCATGTGTCAGGTACTAGGTGGCATGTGTCAGGTGGCATGTGTCAGGTACTAGGTGGCATGTGTCAGGTACTAGTTGTCGGGTACTAGGTGTCAGGTACCAGGTGGCATGTGTCAGGTACCAGGTGGCATGTGTCAGGTACTAGGTGGCATGTGTCAGGCACCAGATGGCATGTGTCAGGTACCAGGTGGCATGTGTCAGATACTAGGTGGCATGTGTCAGGTACTAGGTGGCATGTGTCAGGTACCAGGTGGCATGTGTCAGGTACCAGGTGGCATGTCAGGTACTAGGTGGCATGTGTCGGGTACCAGGTGGCATGTGTCGGGTACCAGGTGTCGGGTACCAGGTGGCATGTGTCAGGTGGCATGTGTCAGGTACTAGGTGGCATGTGTCAGGTACTTGGTGGCATGTGTCAGGTGGCATGTCAGGTACCAGGTGGCATGTGTCAGGTACTTGGTGGCATGTGTCAGGTGGCATGTGTCAGGTACTAGGTGACATGTGTCAGGTACCAGGTGGCATGTGTCAGGTACCAGGTGGCATGTCAGGTACTAGGTGGCATGTGTCGGGTACCAGGTGGCATGTGTCGGGTACCAGGTGTCGGGTACCAGGTGGCATGTGTCAGGTGGCATGTGTCAGGTACTAGGTAGCATGTGTCAGGTACTTGGTGGCATGTGTCAGGTGGCATGTGTCAGGTACCAGGTGGCATGTGTCAGGTACTTGGTGGCATGTGTCAGGTGGCATGTGTCAGGTACTAGGTGGCATGTGTCAGGTACTAGGTGTTGGGTACCAGGTGTCATGTGTCGGGTCAGCGGCTCATGGCGACAAGCTGAGTGGGCGGAGCCAAGTTTCCTGGGAACGCCCATCGTCTTTCCGACAGTTCAGCCGTAAATCAGTTTTATGGTCATAATATGGATTTCCGTTGAAAGAGCAGCTGCGTGTTTTAGTTCCACCATGTTTAACACTTATGTAACATCATGTCTTTGTGATCAGGTCATGTGACAACACGACTCTAACCTACCCTATACTCTCATTCTAATTAGAGGATGAACTTTAACCTTGAATATAAACAGGACTTATTGAAGAGAACATGTTGTGCCTCGGCTCCTAAAGCAGGAAGAGGAACCCTCAGAGGACACGGCTCCTAAAGGAAGAGGAACCCTCAGAGGACACGGCTCCTGAAGGAAGAGGAACCCTCAGAGGACACGCCTCCTAAAGCAGGAAGAGGAACCCTCAGAGGACACGGCTCCTAAAGCAGGAAGAGGAACCCTCAGAGGACACGGCTCCTGAAGCAGGAAGAGGAACCCTCAGAGGACACGCCTCCTAAAGCAGGAAGACGACGAAAACATCGAGGGAAACGGAGCGGAATTCGGAACAGACTGAGAGTTCAAGCCCACCGTCCACCTTTGCCCAGCATCCTTCTTGCTAACGTCCAGTCTCTGGAAAATAAGATGGATGATTTTAGGGCAAGGATCAGATTCCAATGGGACATGCGGGATTGTAACATCTTTTGTCTGACGGAAACTTGGCTGACCCGCTGGTGCGGATCGAGTCATATGTCCAACCGAGTCCTTCTCTGTTTTCCGTGCAGACAGAACGAAAGAGTCTAGTCAATCTAAGGGTGGAAGGATCTGCTACATGACAAACAACATGTGGTCCGACCCCAAGAACATTAAGACTCTTTCGTTCCTGCTACGAACCTGGAACATCTGACGATCTCATGCCGTCCATTCTACCTTCCCGGGAGTTCAGCTCGGTCATCACCACAGCCGTCTACATTCCACCACAAGCGGACACCGGCGTAGCACTATCGGACCTACACGATGTGTTATGTCGGCATCAGAACAAGTATCCGGCGGCTGTGGTGGTGGCTGGGGACTTTAACAAGGCAAACCTAAAAAGTCATGCGAACTTTCACCAGCACATTACGTGTGCTACCAGAGGAAAGAACGTTGGACCACTGCTATCGCCATTCAAGAGAGGCTACAAGGCTGTCTCTCTCCCTCCGTTAGGAAATCAGACCATGCCGCCATTTTTCTGCTTCCGGAGTATAAACAAAGGATCGCGGGGAAGCGGTAGTGACGAGGAACGAATGCGGTGGTCTGACCAATCAGAGGCTGAGCTACAGGGCGCTCTGAGTATCGTTGACTGGGACATGATCCAATCCAGTTCCAGTGGCGTCAGCGAGTTCTTGGAAGTAGCAATGAGCCTCATAGCAACGCTTAACGGACACCATCGTCCCCACGGTAAAAGTTAGGGTCTTTCCTAATCAAAAGCCGTGGGTTGATGGATCCATCCGTGAAGCTGTGAGCGCCCGTACTGCTGCCTATAACTCCGGTCTTGTATCCGGCAACATGGGCGAGTACAAGGCAGCGGTCTATGGACTGAGGAGGCGGTGAAGGGCCAAAAGGAGGTACCGAGACAGAGTGGAATCACAGATGGAGCAGCGCGACACCAGGCGCCTATGGCAGGGGCTACGGACTATCACAGACTACCAGAGCAGACCCGCGCAATGGTGAGTGCCGGCGCATCCCTAGCGGACGACCTGAACTCATTTTATGCACGGTTTGAGGCTAGCAACAACAGCGCTAGCTCGCTGCTAACAACAACACCGTTAAGCGTAGCGAGGTGAGTTCTACCGCTGGGGATGAACACACACTCTCTGTGACCGAGCACAGTGTGAGGAGGGCTCTGTTGAGGTGAACACCAGGAAAGCTGCAGGTCCAGATGGCATATCTGGGCGAGTACTGAAGACCTGTGCTAACCAGCTAGCTCCAGTGTTCACCACAATATTCAACCTCTCCTGGCTGAGTCCGTGGTCCCCGCCTGCTTCAAGAGATCCACTATTGTCCCTGTGCCCAAGAATGCTTCTCCAGCATGTATGAATGACTACCGACCGGTGGCCCTCACCTCGGTGGTCATGAAATGCTGAGAGGCTGATAAAGGACTACATCTGCGCCTTCCTCCCTTCCTCCATGGACCCGCTGCAGTTTGCTTATCGCCCAAACAGATCCACGGATGATGCTGTCTCCCAGGTACTGCACACCACACTCTCTCATCTGGACAGCCAGAGGGGGCTATGTGAGACTACTGTTCATTGATTATAGTTCAGCTTTCAACACCATAGTCCCTCCAGACTGGCCGGCAAGCTGATTGAGCTGGGACTGAACACCCCCTGTGTGCTTGGATCCTGGACTTCCTGACCGCCAGGCCACAGGTGGTCAGGGTGGGCAGACACACCTCCAAATCCTCACCCTGAACACAGGATCCCCAGGGTTGCGTCCTCAGCCCCTACTGTACTCCTGTACACACATGACTGTGTGGCCAGGTTCAACTCAATACCATCATCAAGTTTGCGGATGACACAGTGGTGGTGGGCCTGATCTCCGACAACGTCGAGAAGGCCTACCTGGAGGAAGTTGCTGATCTGTCACTCTGGTGCCAGGACAACAGCCTCATCATGAATGTCACCAAAACTAAGGAGCTGATTGTGGACTTTAGGAAGGTACAACAACAGAGGACGTACTCACCACTGGGGATTAGGACTACTGTGGAGAGGGTGGCGGTATAAATACCTGGGAGTCCACATCACCGAGGATCTGACATGGTCAACAAACACAGACACTCTGGTGAGAAAGGCAAGGCAGCGCCTCTACCACCTCAGGCAGCTGAGGAAAATTAAAGTTTCCCAGAGGATCCTTCAGTCCTTCTACTGTGGAGCTGTAGAGAGCGTCCTGACAGGAAGCATCAGAGCCTGGTTTGGCAACTGCTCCGCTCAGGACAGGAAGGCTCTGCAGAGAGTAGCGTCGGCTGAGCGCACTATTGGAACACACTCCCACCCTGCAGGACTTGTACACCAGGAGGTGCAGAACCAGAGCCGGCAGGATCATGAAGGATCCTCACCACCCCAACAACAGACTGTTTCAGCTGCTGCGGTCAGGCAGGCGCCTCCGTAGTCACGCTGCAAGAACAGAGAGACTGAGACGGAGTTTCTTTCCTCAGGCCATCAGGATTGTGAACTCCGACCTCACCAGGACCCCCACATAGACCCACACAACTGCCCCTCTTAGGCACACACACACACACACACACACACACTTACTGTAAATATTGTGTTGTTTTTTATTTGTAAATAGTGTGTACTTGTTGCCCTTGCACATTCCTGCTGAGCATTGCCACTTTCATTTCACTGCACACCCTGTGTGTGTATGTGACAAATAAAACATCTTGAATCTTGAATCTTGAAGAGGAACCCTCAGAGGACACGGCTCCTAAAGCAGGAAGAGGAACCCTCACAGGACACGGCTCCTAAAGGAAGAGGAACCCTCAGAGGACACGGCTCCGAAAGCAGGAAGAGGAACCCTCAGAGGACACAGCTCCTAAAGGAAGAGGAACCCTCAGAGGACACGGCTCCTAAAGGAAGAGGAACCCTCAGAGGACACAGCTCCTAAAGGAAGAGGAACCTTCAGAGGACACGCCTCCTAAAGCAGGAAGAGGAACCCTCAGAGGACACGCCTCCTAAAGGAAGAGGAACCCTCAGATGACACGGCTCCTAAAGGAAGAGGAACCCTCAGAGGACACGCCTCCTAAAGGAAGAGGAACCCTCAGAGGACACGGCTCCAGAAGCAGGAAGAGGAACCCTCAGAGGACACGCCTCCTGAAGCAGGAAGAGGAACCCTCAGAGGACACGCCTCCTGAAGCAGGAAGAGGAACCCTCAGAGGACACGCCTCCTGAAGCAGGAAGAGGAACCCTCAGAGGACACGGCTCCTAAAGGAAGAGGAACCCTCAGAGGACACGCCTCCTGAAGCAGGAAGAGGAACCCTCAGAGGACACGGCTCCTGAAGCAGGAAGAGGAACCCTCAGAGGACACGCCTCCTGAAGCAGGAAGAGGAACCCTCAGAGGACACGGCTCCTAAAGGAAGAGGAACCCTCAGAGGACACGGCTCCTGAAGCAGGAAGAGGAACCCTCAGAGGACACGGCTCCTAAAGGAAGAGGAACCCTCAGAGGACACGGCTCCTAAAGGAAGAGGAACCCTCAGAGGACACGGCTCCTAAAGGAAGAGGAACCCTCAGAGGACACGCCTCCTGAAGCAGGAAGAGGAACCCTCAGAGGACACGGCTCCTAAAGGAAGAGGAACCCTCAGAGGACACGGCTCCTAAAGGAAGAGGAACCCTCAGAGGACACGGCTCCTAAAGGAAGAGGAACCCTCAGAGGACACGCCTCCTGAAGCAGGAAGAGGAACCCTCAGAGGACACGGCTCCTAAAGGAAGAGGAACCCTCAGAGGACACGGCTCCTAAAGGAAGAGGAACCCTCAGAGGACACGGCTCCTAAAGGAAGAGGAACCCTCAGAGGACACGGCTCCTAAAGGAAGAGGAACCCTCAGAGGACACAGCTCCTAAAGGAAGAGGAACCCTCAGAGGACACGGCTCCTAAAGCAGGAAGAGGAACCCTCAGAGGACACGGCTCCTAAAGCAGGAAGAGGAACCCTCAGAGGACACAGCTCCTAAAGGAAGAGGAACCCTCAGAGGACACGGCTCCTGAAGCAGGAAGAGGAACCCTCAGAGGACACGGCTCCTAAAGGAAGAGGAACCCTCAGAGGACACAGCTCCTAAAGGAAGAGGAACCCTCAGAGGACACGGCTCCTAAAGGAAGAGGAACCCTCAGAGGACACGGCTCCTGAAGCAGGAAGAGGAACACTCAGAGGACACGCTGGGGACAGCAGCTGCTCGGGAGCGAGCTCTTTACGTTAGAGGGTCGAGTCCTTTCTGTGTGGAGCGTGTTCTCCTCGTGGTCTCCTTGTGGTCTCCTCGTGTTCTCCTCATGGTCTTGTGGTCTCCTCGTGTTCTCCTCATGGTCTCGTGGTCTCCTCGTGTTCTCCTCATGGTCTCGTGTTCTCCTCGTGTTCTCCTCATGGTCTCCTCGTGTTCTCCTCGTGTTGTCCTCATGGTCTCGTGTTCTCCTCGTGTTGTCTTCGTGGTCTCCTCGTGTTCTCCTCATGGTCTCCTCGTGTTCTTCTCGTGGTCTCCTCGTGGTCTCGTGTTCTCCTCGTGTTCTCCTCGTGGTCTCGTGTTCTCCTCGTGGTCTCGTGTTCTCCTCATGGTCTCGTGTTCTCCTCGTGTTGTCTTCATGGTCTCCTCGTGTTCTCCTCATGGTCTTGTGGTCTCCTCGTGTTCTCCTCATGGTCTCGTGGTCTCCTCGTGTTCTCCTCGTGGTCTCGTGTTCTCCTTGTGGTCTCCTCGTGTTCTCCTCATGGTCTCCTCGTGTTCTCCTCATGGTCTCGTGTTCTCATGGTCTCCTCAAGGTCTCCTCATGGTCTCCTCGTGTTCTCCTCGTGGTCTCCTCGTGTTCTCCTCATGGTCTCCTCGTGTTCTCATGGTCTCCTCATGGTCTCCTCATGGTCTCGTGTTCTCCTCGTGTTCTCCTCGTGTTGTCCTCGTGGTCTCGTGGTCTCCTCGTGTTCTCCTCGTGGTCTCGTGTTCTCCTCGTGTTCTCCTCGTGGTCTCCTCGTGGTCTCCTCGTGTTCTCCTCGTGTTCTCCTCGTGTTCTCCTCATGGTCTCCTCATGTTCTCCTCGTGTTCTCCTCATGGTCTCGTGTTCTCCTCGTGTTGTCCTCGTGTTGTCCTCGTGGTCTCGTGTTCTCCTCGTGGTCTCCTCGTGGTCTCGTGTTGTCCTCGTGTTCTCCTCGTGTTGTCCTCGTGGTCTCGTGTTCTCCTCGTGGTCTCCTCATGGTCTCGTGTTCTCCTCGTGTTGTCCTCGTGGTCTCGTGTTCTCTTCGTGTTCTCCTCGTGGTCTCGTGTTCTCCTCGTGGTCTCGTGTTCTCCTCGTGGTCTCGTGTTCTCCTCATGGTCTCGTGTTCTCCTCGTGTTCTCCTCGTGGTCTCGTGGTCTCCTCGTGGTCTCCTCGTGTTCTCCTCATGGTCTCCTCATGTTCTCCTTGTTGTCTCCTCATGGTCTCGTGTTCTCCTCATGGTCTCGTGGTCTCCTCGTGTTCTCCTCATGGTCTCCTCATGGTCTCGTGTTCTCCTCATGGTCTCGTGGTCTCCTCGTGTTCTCCTCATGGTCTCATGTTCTCCTCGTGTTCTCCTCATGGTCTCGTGTTCTCCTCATGGTCGTCTCGTGTTCTCGTCGTGTTGTCCTCGTGTTCTCCTCGTGTTGTCCTCGTGGTCTCGTGTTCTCCTCGTGGTCTCGTGTTCTCCTCGTGTTGTCCTCGTGTTCTCCTCGTGTTGTCCTCGTGGTCTCGTGTTCTCCTCGTGGTCTCCTCATGGTCTCGTGTTCTCCTCGTGTTGTCCTCGTGGTCTCGTGTTCTCCTCATGGTCTCGTGTTCTCCTCGTGGTCTCGTGTTCTCCTCGTGTTCTCCTCGTGGTCTCGTGTTCTCCTCGTGTTCTCCTCGTGGTCTCGTGTTCTCCTCGTGTTCTCGTGTTCTCCTCGTGGTCTTCTCGTGTTCTCCTCGTGTTCTCCTCGTGTTGTCCTCTTGGTCTCACGTTCTCCTCCTGCTCTCCTCGTGGTCTCCTCATGGTCTCGTGTTCTCCTCGTGTTCTCCTCGTGTTGTCCTCTTGGTCTCGTGTTCTCCTCATGGTCTCGTGTTCTCCTCGTGTTGTCCTCGTGGTCTCGTGTTCTCCTCGTGGTCTCCTCATGGTCTCGTGTTCTCCTCGTGGTCTCGTGTTCTCTTCGTGTTCTCCTCGTGTTCTCCTCGTGGTCTCGTGTTCTCCTCGTGTTGTCCTCGTGGTCTCCTCATGGTCTCGTGTTCTCCTCGTGTTGTCCTCGTGGTCTCCTCGTGGTCTCGTGTTCTCTTCGTGTTCTCCTCGTGGTCTCGTGTTCTCTTCGTGTTCTCCTCGTGGTCTCGTGTTCTCCTCGTGGTCTCGTGTTCTCCTCGTGTTCTCCTCGTGGTCTCGTGTTCTCTTCGTGTTCTCCTCGTGTTCTCCTCGTGGTCTCGTGTTCTCCTCATGTTCTCCTCGTGGTCTCGTGTTCTCCTCGTGTTCTCCTCGTGTTCTCCTCGTGGTCTCGTGTTCTCCTCGTGTTCTCCTCGTGGTCTCGTGTTCTCCTCGTGTTCTTCTCGTGTTCTCCTCGTGGTCTCGTGTTCTCTTCGTGTTCTCCTCGTGGTCTCGTGTTCTCCTCATGTTCTCCTCGTGGTCTCGTGTTCTCCTCGTGGTCTCGTGTTCTCCTCGTGTTCTCCTCGTGGTCTCGTGTTCTCCTCGTGGTCTCGTGTTCTCCTCATGTTCTCCTCGTGGTCTCGTGTTCTCCTCGTGGTCTCGTGTTCTCCTCGTGTTCTCCTCGTGGTCTCGTGTTCTCTTCGTGGTCTCGTGTTCTCCTCGTGGTCTCGTGTTCTCCTCATGTTCTCCTCGTGGTCTCGTGTTCTCTTCGTGGTCTCGTGTTCTCCTCATGTTCTCCTCGTGGTCTCGTGTTCTCCTCGTGGTCTTGTGTTCTCCTCGTGTTCTCCTCGTGGTCTCGTGTTCTCTTCGTGTTCTCTTCGTGTTCTCCTCGTGTTCTCCTCGTGCCCCCAGCATCATAAAGACATGCACCGCAGCCTCACCCCAGCTCGTATGGATGTGAATGAATGTTGGTAGTGGGGGAGGGGCCGGAGGCGCTGATTGGGGGAGGGGCCGTAGGCGCTGATTGGGGGAGGGGACGTAGGCGCTGATTGGGGGAGGGGACGTAGGCGCTGATTGGCTGCCACGCTTCCGTCATTACATGACATTACATGTCATTTAGCAGACGCTTTTATCCAAAGCGACTTACAATAAGTGCATTTCAACCTAGAGTACAAACTAAGAATAACAAGAACACAGGAAGTAACACTTCCTCAACATAGTCGAACTACTAAAGTACCATAAGTAAGTGCTATCTAAGTGCCACTGAAGTGCTAATCTGTGTTTTAATCCAGATATAGTCGGAAAAGGTGTGTTTTCAGTCTCCGGGTGAAGATGTAGAGACGTTCTGCTGTCCTGATGTCAGTGGGGAGCTCGTTCCACCACTGAGGAGCAGGACAGCAACAGTCTGGATGTAGAGCGGTTAGCTCGAGGTGCAGGAGGCACAAGACGATTGGCTGTTGCCGAGCGGAGCGAACGTGCCGGGGTGTACGGTGAGACCATATCCCGGATGTAGACGGGGCCCGATCCGTTCAGAGCACGGTACCAAGAACCAGTGTTTTGAAGCGGATGCTGCTCCACCGGTAACCATGGAGAGCGGAGGAGCCGAGTGATGTGGGTGAATTTTGGGAGGCTGAAGACCAGCTGCTGCATTCTGGATGAGCTGCAGAGGTCGGATGGCCTTAGCGGGTAGACCAGCCAGGAGGGAGTTGCAGTAGTCAAGGCGTGAAATGACCAGAGCCTGGATCAGAGCCTGGACCAGAGCCTGGACCAGAACCTGGACCAGAGCCTGGACCAGAACCTGTGCCGCCTTCTGAGTAAGAAGAGGCCGTGTTCTCCTGATGTTGTGCAGCATGTACCTACAGGAACGCGTCGTCGCAGTGATGTTGGCCGTCAGGTTGACTGTCCAGTGTCACCCCGAGGTTCCTGGCAGTCAGGGGCGGGGCCAACACAGAGCTGTTGAAGGTGGTAGTCAGGTCATGGGTGGGGGAGCCTTTCCCTGGAAGGAATAGTAGCTCGGTCTTGTCAGGGTTGATTTTCAGGTGGTGAGCAGACCTCCACTGAGAGATGTCAGTCAGACAGGCAGAGATTCGCGCCGCCACCTGTGTTTCGGACGGTGGAAACGAGAAGATCAGTTGGGTGTAGGGCTGCAACTAACGATTATTTTGATAATCGATTAATCGGTTGATTATTTTATCGATTAATCGGATAAAAAAACAAAAACACTTTAATTTTCAACCCTTTATTCAAAACAGGGTCCGTACGGTCATGGAAAACCTGGAAAAGTCATGGAATTTTTAAATGGCTATTAGCAGGCCTAGAAAAGTAATTGAAAAAAATAAAATCCCAAAATATTTGGAAAAGTAATGCAAATTTGTTTTATTCAAATGTTAATTTACACGGTATATATACGGTATGCTTTGGAATTCTCATTGTTAGTTTAAATACTACATCTTCTCACTTTGTCACGTATAGACAGAGTTTTCACAAAATGTTTAATCATGGAAATTTGGTTTAAAGTCATGGAAAGGTCCTGGAGACCCACTGGTCACCATGGTGATGAACCTGTTCACTGGTCACCATGGTGATGAACCGTCACAAACAGACTGACAGCTCTCCTCTCCTGAGCAGTGGTCCCCATGTGGCCCCCTGAACAATACCAGAGACGCGTTACGATTTATTATTTTGTTCACCTGGCCCGCTGCCGTTGAGATTACAGTGAGACGCGGAAAAAATGCGGAGTGGTGATCTTCGCAATAGAACATCTTTGATGAGACGTGTCGCGTCTCGGCCAATCAGCGTTCAGATGTCCACAGCGTTTGGGAAGTTAGGTTAGCTTGAATGTTAGTCTGCTACATCTGCTGCTGTCACGCTGCACGGTGGAGCGATACTAACAAAGTACCCGTACGTTAAATACGATGTGATTTAGCATATGTTTAGTATCGACACTTAATTAAAAGAGCGATCAGAGCGCATGCGCTGCTCCGCTCCGTTAAATGCTGTCTGCACGCGCAGCGCTCACAGCCAGTGGCATCGTGGAAAAATATGTTCCGCTATCCGCCACGGAATAAATAACCACGTTTTCTACGTTCTACTCTAGTGGAAATGCCACACACGTCGTGACATGTGTCCCTGGTGTCTGGGTTCATGACGTCACCCGTAGGCGCACTCAGCTCCGTGAATGTCTCCGACTACGTGAATGACTTCCGCATCCAGCGCCACGTGAGCAGCAGCAGCCAATTAGATTCATCAACAGCGGTACAGCTCAGCGCTGATTGGCTCTCACAATGCAGCGTCCTGTCCTCGCTCCGCTCTTGTTTCTCCTGCGCCGCTCTGCGCTCAACACAACTTTGTTTATACTCCGTGACTTATTGAGCGCCGTAATAATCGCGCGACTGAATCGATAATGAAATTCGTTGCCAACTATTTTAATAATCGATTTTTATCGATTTTATCGATTCGTTGTTGCAGCCCTAGTTGGGTGTCATCAGCATAGCTATGGTAGGAGAAGCCATGCGAACGAATGACAGAGCCGAGAGAATTTGTGTACAGAGAGAAGAGGAGGGGACCCAGGCGGAGCCTTGAGGAACCCCATAGTGAGAGAAGAGGGGACCCAGGACGGAGCCTTGAGGAACCCCATAGTGAGAGGAAGAGGAGGGGACCCAGGACGGAGCCTTGAGGAACCCCATAGTGAGAGAAGAGGAGGGGACCCAGGACGGAGCCTTGAGGAACCCCATAGTGAGAGGAAGAGCAGGGGACCCAGGACGGAGCCTTGAGGAACCCCATAGTGAGAGGAAGAGGAGGGGACCCAGGACGGAGCCTTGAGGAACCCCATAGTGAGAGAAGAGGAGGGGACCCAGGACGGAGCCTTGAGGAACCCCATAGTGAGAGAAGAGGAGGGGACCCAGGACGGAGCCTTGAGGAACCCCAGTAGTGAGAGGACAAGGATCAGACACAGATCCTCTCCAAGTTACCCGGTAAGTGTGGTCGTTAAGGTAGGAAGAGAAAAGCGTGAGTGCAGTGCCTGAGATCCCCAGGTCCTGAAGAGAAGAGTTAAGGATCTGGTGGTTCACGGTGTCAAATGCTGCAGAAAGGTCGAGAAGGATAAGGACAGAGGAGAGAGAGGCTGCTCTAGCAGTGTGAAGCTGCTCAGAGACAGCAAGGAGGGCAGTCTCTGTCGAGTGGCCGGCCTTGAATCCAGACTGGTGAGGGTCAAGAAGGCTGTTACTGTGGAGATAGGAGGACCCTTGGCTCAAGATAGCTCGCTCCAGAGTTTTGGAGAGAAAAGGAAGAAGAGAGACAGGTCTGTAGTTGCTGACTCCAGACGGGTCGAGGTGGGTTTCTTCAGGAGAGGGTTGACTCTCGCCTCCTTCAGAGTTGAAACAGCCAGTTGAGAGGAGCTGTTAATAAGATGGGTGAGAAAGGACAGAAGATCAGGAGCAATAGCCTGGAGAATGGGAGACGGGACGGGGTCAAGGGCGCAGGTGGTCGGTCGGGCGGAGGTCACCAAGCTAAGAACTTGATTGGGAGACAAGGGGGTGAAAGAGGAAATAGAGGGGGATGAAGAAGTTAGTGTTGGTGAGGAGATAGAAGATGGATTAGTAAAGGAGGAGCATATGTCGTCTATCTTGTTTGTAAAGTAGTCGACAAAGTGGCAAAAGGGTGGAAGGAGGAGGACAGGGGGGATCAAGGAGCTTGGAAAAGATAGAGATGTGAGTTTTTTGGGGTTAGAGAAGGAAGACTGAATTTTGGTCAGGTAGAACAAGCTTTTGGCTGCAGAGATAGAGGTAGAGAATGAGGAGAGGAGAGATTGATAGAAGAGCAGGTCTTCCGCTTGATAAGATTTGCGCCATTTCCTTTCTGTCGTTTGCAGGGTGGCTCTCTCGGCGCGCACCGAGTCAGACAACCACGGAGCCGGAGAGGATTTCCGAACCGGTCGTGTCTTAAAAGGACAAAGAGAATCAAGAGATGAAGACAGGGAAGAGAGGAGAGTGTCTGTGGCAGTTAGGCTGCATGAGTGAGAAGCAGTCTGTTGAGGGGAGAGCAGATAGGACAGAGGAGGCCAGAGAGGAGGGGCAGAGGAGGCCAGAGAGGAGGGGCAGAGGAGGCCAGAGAGGAGGACAGAGGAGGCCAGAGAGGAGGGGCAGAGGGTGCGAATGTTGCGGCGTACAGGTGCAGAGTCTGTAGATATGGGTGGGTTGTCAGTACCAGAGAGCGAGAGAGAGTCAGAGATGAAGAAGTGGTCAGAGACATGGAGAGGAGTTACAGTGAGGTTGGAGGTAGAGCAGTTTCTAGTGAAAATGTAGTCAAGGCGGTTGCCGGCTTTGTGAGTGGGAGGGGAGGGACTGAGTGAGAGGTCAAAGGAACACAGGAAGAGTAAGAGATCACATGACTTCTCTGTCTGGATGTTGAAGTCACCCAGAAGGATGAGCGGGGGGCCGTGTTCAGAGAAGTTCGATAGGAGGACGTCTAGCTCTTCCAAGAAATCTCCCAAAGAACCAGGGGGACGGTAGAGAACAACAATGTGTAGTTGAACCGGATGAGTCACCGTCACAGCATGGAACTCAAAAGTCAGTGGGATAAAGAGTGGAAGCGGGTAGGGAGAGAAACACCATGTGGGTGAGATGAGTAAACCTGCACCTCCACCCCGACCAGAGGGTCTGGTGTGTGGCTGAAGGAGAAGGCCGAGGAGAGAGCAGCCGGGGTAGACGTGTTCTCTGGTGTGATCCAGGTCTCAGTGAGACAGGAAGTCAAGCGACTGCTCCATGGCAAAGAGATGAAAGCGGCCTTGCGGTTGGCTGACTGACAGTTCCAGAGGCCTCCTGTGACAAGGTGCTGGGTGTGGGTAGAACGGGTAGGAAGGAGAACCGAGGAGGGGTTCCGGTGCATGAATGAACGAGTCCTATAGTAACTACGAGTAGAGATACACACAGGTATGGAAAATACACACATATTCACTAAATGGGGAAATACTCAGCCACCCACGAAGACTCCAAGGGAAGACTCCTATGTCTTTGTCCTCCGAGTCTCGACTCCAAGGGAAGACTCCTATGTCTTTGTCCTCCGAGTCTTGACTCCAACGGAAGACTCCGATGTCTTTGTCCTCCGAGTCTTGACTCCAACGGAAGACTCCGATGTCTTTGTCCTCCGAGTCTTGACTCCAACGGAAGACTCCGATGTCTTTGTCCTCTGAGTCTTGACTCCAACGGAAGACTCCGATGTCTTTGTCCTCCGAGTCTTGACTCCAACGGAAGACTCCGATGTCTTTGTCCTCTGAGTCTTGACTCCAACGGAAGACTCCTATGTCTTTGTCCTCCGAGTCACGCTGACGCTACAGCTGACGCGAAAGACCCGATCCGGTTATGAGCCCAAGTTGGTGCCAATTACCTCCAGCCGCGTTGACACCGCCCCTTGCCTTATGGTATTCAAATGACACTCAATAGAAACCAGGTGATGAGCGCTCGTCCAATCAGTGAAGATTCAGGTGTCGGAACACGGGACTCACCTATCTCCCAAAACAAATCCTAAAACAGGACAGACTAACAATCTAGCAGCTTTAAACAACAAATACAACAGTAACTTAGCAGATAAAACTAATTTAAACAAGATACTTAGCAGGATCCAAGTAGTCAAGTGTCAGGAAACAGGACACGGCTCTCTACCAAACAAATCCTAAAACAGGACAGACTAACAATCTAGCAGCTTCAAACAACAAATACAACAGTAACTTAGCAGATAAAACTAGTTTAAAGAAGACACTTAGCAGGATCCAAGTAGTCAGTAGTCTCGCCTCACAGGTAGAAGATGCACAGGGCAGCTGTGGCTCCTGATGTAGCTCCACCACCACCGGGACGACTGGACTCTGGACTCTGTAAGCGACTTCGGGTGTCTAGAGAAGCGCTATATAAAATAAATGATTATTATTATTAAATCCTGGAGTCCACCGGTCCACCTAAGCCTTGCCTCCCCCCTCCTCCCCCCTGCCTCCTTCCTCCCCCCTCCTCCCCCTGCCTTCCCCTTCCTCCCCCCCCCTCCCCCCCTCAGGTTCCCTCTGACGCGGCCCGCCGTGGGCGCCCAGTGGGTGGCGGCCATGAGGAGGAGCAACTTCCATCCCACCAAGTACAGCAACATCTGCTCTCAGCACTTCAGCAGCGACTCCTTCAAGAGGGCGTGCAACAACCGCGTGCTGAAGGAGAACGCCGTGCCCTCGCTCTTCGGCGCCGCCGGCCTCAAGGTGACGTGATCAATGAGCGCCTCGCGAGGAGCGCCAGGTGCGACTCGCTCCAGGAAGGACATATATATATATACACACACACACACACACATACACATACATACATACATACATACATACACACACACACACACATACACACACAGATACATAAATATTTATGTACTGGCCTTATCTTGCACCTCCTCAAACATTTGACCCTGGATGATCCCCACTGGCCTCTCATCAGCTCCCTCTGACTTCAGTACCAGAACACACCGTCTCAGAACTCCATAAAGCCCAAAGCACCACCTGTCAGCTCGATCCTCTTCCCACCTGCCTTGTCAAAGCCCGTCTGCCATGTATTTCCTCCCTCACCACTGTAACCCCACTCTCAAACTGGCTGCCATCACACCTATCCTGAAAAACCCGGTGCTGACCCAGCTGTCCTTCACCGTTACCGACCCATCTCCAACCTCCCCTTCATCTCCACAACACTTCAAAGGGTTGCTGCACAATGACAGTCCCACCTTGACACAAACCACCTCCATGAACCCTTCCAATCTGGCTTCCGTCAAAAACATAGCACTGAAACAGCCCTGGTCAAAATCCCCAGCGCCCTCCTCCGTGCAGCAGACTCCGGACTGCTTCCCATCCTCATCCTCAGCGCAGCGTTGGACAGCATCTCACACCCTCTGCTCCTGGACCGCCAGGCTGGCATTGGAATCACTGGCGCTGCCCTCTCCTGGTTCACATCGTACCACAACTCAGGAACCACAAGTCTGGGTGTTCGGGTGTTTCACTGGGAGTGCCCCAGGGGTCAGTATTGGGTCCCCTTCTTTTCACCATTTACCTCCTCCCCCTGGGCACAATCCTCCGTCACCATGGGGTCCATTTTCACTGCTACACCGACGACACACAAGTCTACCTCTAAACCGACCGCTGCCATCCCTCCTACCTCCCTCATCACCTGCCTTGAAGACATCCGGAGCTGGATGAGCAGGAACTTCCTAAAGCTAAACGGCAATAAAACTGAGGCCCTGCTCATCGGCTCCAAATCCAAACACACCACAGCTCCACCCATCATCATCGACGGATTCCCTGTCCCCTTCTCCCCCCAAGTCGAGAGCCTCGGCGACAGCACCCTTTCATTTGCACCCATATTCAAAACATCACCCGGACTGCATTCTTCCACCTCCTCAACATCTCCAGACTCCGCCCATCACTGACCCAGTCCAGCACCGAAATCCTGGTCCACTCATTTGTCACATCCCGCATCGACCACTGCGATGCCCTCCTCAGCGGACTCCCCACCAAACTCATCAACAGACTGCAAATCATTCAGAACTCGGCCGCCAGATCATCACCTGTACCAAATCATCGGACCACATCGCTCCTGTACTCATCCACCTTCACTGGCTCCCTGTGCAACAACCTCCTCCTCCTCACCTGCAAAGCTCTCCACTTACCTCGAGACCTCCTTCAGGAATACACTCCCTCCGCTCATCCTCTTCTGGACCGCGAACCATCCCCACGTCACGGGGTGCCCGAGCCTTCAGCTGCTCTGGACCCCCCCCCCCCCCCACATAAGACACTCAGACTCCATCACATCAAGTCTCCACTCAAAGCTCACCTGTTCTCACTGACTCTCTCTATAACTGGATCCTGTACACTTCACTTGTTTTAATGTTGTTTCTATCTTTCATACTTTTATCCTGTTTGATTTTATTGTAAGGTGACCTTGGGTGACGTGAAAGGCGCCTCCAAATAGAATGTATTATTATTATATATATATATTTATATACTGCATACCCTAATACACAAACACACACACATACTGTTAATGTCCCCCCCCCTAATACATCTCCAGATATTATATAAGGGAATGTATTATATTATGTTAGTTATATATATACATAGTCACTACATCGAGGTCGCTAGCTAACGGGATTTCATAGTCTCTACATCGAGGTCGCTAGCTAACGGGATTTCTTCGTCACTACATCGAGGTCGCTAGCTAACGGGGTTTCATGGGCTGTGTCTACTACCGCACACTTTACGAAGTACACTGCAATACAGTGCACTACAATTCAGTGCACTGCGTCGCTGATAAGTCTGTCTCAAATGGAACACTTACGTTAACCACTTGGCGGAAGTGACGGACGCAAATCTGTTCACGGCACCCGCGAAATTAAGCCGGGAGTGACATACGCAAATCTGCTTGCGATACCCGCGAAACTTAAACTGACAAAATGAAGCACTTCTTGCCCTCTTTGTGTCCCTTGTTTACCCCTTTCTCCACCCCATGTGGAAACTGCGATACCTCCACAATCGCGGCAGGAGCCTCCGTAGTCTACCGCTTGTGCTACCGTAGCATCTCGTCCGCCATTGTTTTAGAAATAAAATGAAAAGCTGGCGAAAAGGGCTCCTCCTCTTCCGCTACGTCGCCAAGATGGCGGCCGCTTAGGGCGAGTAGTGTCCATCGTTTTACATGTTTTGCCCGTTTGCAGTGCACCATCCGGGTACTTTCAGTGCACTGAATTCTGCTGGTTTTTTCAGTGGCGCACTTCGAACACTGAAAGTCAGTGCTCGAAGTGCTCAAGTGCGCGGTAGTAGACACAGCCATAGTCTCTACATTGAGGTCGCTAGCTAACGGGGTTTCCTCAGTGCGTGTTTAACTTCCTGTTCTCCTCTGTCTGCTCTGCAGGCCGAGGCCCTGGAGGACCCCTTCCCCTCAGAGATCCACTTCCCTCTGTCCCTGACCTCTGACCCCGTGGTGGTGGAGGAGGAGGAGCCTGTGAGCCGCCCGCCCGAGGCCCGGTGCGACCCGGTGGCCGTCTCCTGCGACCACAACTACACGGCGGAGGACTCTGCTCGCCAGAAGCAGCGCATGGAGCAGCTGGAGGAGCAGCTGGCGGCGCTGAGGAAGAAGCTGAAGACCACGCAGCAGAAGTGTCGACGGCAGGAGAGAGAACTCAAGAGACTGAAGGCCTGCGGGGCCCCGAGGACCAGCAGAGACCTGCCGGAGGCCCTGGGGGACGGATACGTCATCCTCCCCAAGAACGTCTACTACTCCCTGAAGGGCATCAAGTGACACCGAGAGGAGCTCCTGGAGAACACCGACCACGCCCTGGTGGACTGGGGGTCTGGTGGACTGGGGGTCTGGTCTCTGGTGGACTGGGGGTCTGGTCTCTGGGGGTCTGGTCTCTGGGGGTCTGGTCTCTGGTGGACTGGGGGTCTGGTCTCTGGTGGACTGGGGGGATGTGGAAGGAGGGACATGTGGTCTTCAGGTATAATACAGACGTTAATGAGCTTTCTTCTCTTTGGGAGTAGGCCTCGCCATTGAAGAGATGAGCTGATGGTTTGGAGGCGTGGCCTATCCATGGTGGATAATTGGAGGCGTGGCCTATCCATTGCAGATGATTGGAGGCGTGGCCTATCCATTGCAGGATGATTGGAGGCGTGGCCTATCCATTGCAGGATGATTGGAGGCGTGGCCTATCCATTGCAGATGATTGGAGGCGTGGCCTATCCATGGCCAGACCATCAGGGTTTAGGATGATTATGATTTTCAATGTTATTTGTGACCAGATATTTAATTTCATAACTTATATTACATTTTAATTGATAACATTTGTTTCTCATTGTTAAAAATGTTTTGTTATTCGTGTATTTAAATAAATATTGCCATAAAGGTGTTAAGTGTTCTCTAGTCATGTGTCTTGAACACGCCCGATCTCGTCTGATCTCATAAGCTAAGCAGGGTCGGGCCTGGTCAGTACTTGGATGGGAGACCGCCTGTATATAACAGGTGCTGTCAGCTTTTCTCACATGTTCCTCATGTTGCCTGATGACCCACAGGTAGAGGGACCCCCAACCTACTGAGGTCCTCCACCAGGAACCTTCACGCCGAGCGGCGGCAGTGCGCATGCAGCGTGAAACAAGACCCGCCCCCCTAACTCCTCCTGCTTCCTCTTTAAAACGGGGCCCACTGATTGGCCAGCAGGAACCAGGTTGCTCTTCTGTTCTCGTCACTGTTGAACAAGTAGTCACGTGGCCGCTTCTTCATGTGAGCAGTACTATCTGTCCAGCAGGTGGTGCTACAGGCCTGCTAATGCACAATAAGCACACCCACGTGGCTGTGAGTGCACGTGTGTGTGTGTGTGTGTGTGTGTCTCCTGCTCACACACACATGCAGCTTCCTTCTAAACGGATGAAGTCAAAGACCTAAAGGAGATGAACTAGACAGGAGCATCTTTCAGACGCCGTTTGACCTTCAGACTCAAGGTCACCTACAGGCAGTGGAGGCAGACGTTGACCCGCGTGACCCCTCTGTGACCTCTCACCTGTACGTGGACCGGCTCCAGATGAGTCTAAACATTTATATAATATCCTGTAATCTTTATCTGGATGTTGTTTCCAAGGGAACACGTCCTGGGAATCATCAAAGAGAATCAACGATACACGGTGTCATCCTGATGCCGGGAGGATGAGGACTTTAGATTTGAATATGACCCCCATGACCTCTAGACTGGTGCCAGCCTCAGGAGGACAGATGCCCCCCCCCCCCTGATGTCAGACCTGCTCCTCCTCCGGCTGCAGCCTGACTGCTCCGGTTAAACACCTGATGACCTCCTGCTGACCTCCTGCTGACCTCCTGATGACCTCCTGATGACCTCCTGATGCTCCTCCTGCTGACCTCCTGATGACCTCCTGATGCTCCTCCTGATGACCTCCTGATGCTCCTCCTGATGCTCCTCCTGATGACCTCCTGATGCTCCTCCTGCTGACCTCCTGATGCTCCTCCTGATGACCTCCTGATGCTCCTCCTGCTGACCTCCTGATGACCTCCTGATGCTCCTCCTGATGCTCCTCCTGATGACCTCCTGATGCTCCTCCTGATGACCTCCTGATGACCTCCTGATGCTCCTCCTGCTGACCTCCTGATGACCTCCTGATGCTCCTCCTGATGCTCCTCCTGATGACCTCCTGATGCTCCTCCTGATGACCTCCTGATGACCTCCTGCTGACCTCCTGATGCTCCTCCTGATGACCTCCTGCTGACCTCCTGTCGGCGAAGCCCTCCTGCTCGTTGGTGGCCGGGCTGTGGAGGAGGAAGGGGCCGGAGGCCAGGAGGAGGGGCTCCGGGTCGAGGGGGCGGCGTTGCGGTGGCTCCTCCCTCCTGCCGGACCCCCGCTGGGGAAGTGGGGGCCGGCCGCCATCGGCGAGGTCTTCTTACCGAGCGGCACCACGACTCCCGGGTTACGCTGCAGCCGGGCCGAGGGCGGGGGAGGGGGAGAACGGAGACTCCATCTTGGCCGTCATCGAGGAAGAGGAGCCTGAGAGGAGAGGGCGAGGAAGAGGAGTCTGAGAGGAGAGGAAGAGGAGCCTGAGAGGAAGAGGAGCCTGAGAGGAGAGGAAGAGGAGCCTGAGAGGAGAGGAAGAGGAGCCTGAGAGAAGAGGAGTCTGAGAGGAAGAGGAGTCTGAGAGGAGAGGAAGAGGAGCCTGAGAGGAGAGGAAGAGGATTGAAACGTTCCACTGACGTCGGCGGCAGGAGGAAGAGGAGCCTGAGAGGAGAGGAAGAGGGTCTCTACTAACAGGACTCACACTCACAGGTATACATGAGAACCTGACCTTTGACCCCAGAGGTGATGAGCTCCACCTCCTCTAATGCTTCAAGGGAAGGAGCCCATGAGCAACTTCAGGGCCTCGTTCCCTTCCTGAGGAAGAGGAGGAGCTCACATCAGAGACAATATGGATATTATTGCTTCCCGGTTGCATCACTGCAGCCACTGCTCCTTCATCACTAAGGAGGGGTTCAATGCAGAGAACCTGGACTCTGGGCAATGACAATAGATTGAGTATGATATATTATATATCATATATATATGTATAACATATATATTATATATATATATATCATATATATATGTATAACATATATATTATATATATATGTATAACATATATATTATATATAATATATATATGTATAACATATATATATATGTCTATATATATATAGACATATATATATATGTCTATATATAATATATATATTATATATATATATATATTTATAAGTTATCCTATCACATTGATCCGGTGGCTGATCAATACATTCAGTTTATTTCCTCTCACCCAGAGGCTCCACATACACACACATGCTGAGCGCAGGACATCAATATGATGTTTTCATCTTGAGTGTAAACAAATAGCATCATAATGACGTAATGACAACAGCTGCTTATGATTCATAGAGATCCAGCACCGGGGAACCGCCGGTAGGGACGCTGCTACCGGGGGAGCGTTCACCGGGGGAGCGTTCACCGGGAGAGCGTTCACCGGGAGAGCCGCGAGGTGATCATCTAACCAACCAAAACATCTAAAACGTTTTATTAAAATATAACTAAGCGAGTTAATAAGATTAATAATGTTAAATATATATACACTGAGCTCCTCTCTCCTTATGGACGCTTAGGATACACTGAGCTCCTCTCTCCTCTCTCCTTATGGACGCTTAGGATACACTGAGCTCTCTCCTCTCTCCTTATGGACACTTAGGATACACTGAGCTCCTCTCTCCTCTCTCCTTATGGATGCTTAGGATACACTGAGCTCCTCTCTCCTCTCTCCTTATGGACGCTTAGGATACACTGAGCTCCTCTCTCCTCTCTCCTTATGGACGCTTAGGATACACTGAGCTCCTCTCTCCTCTCCTTAAGGACGCTTAGGATACACTGAGCTCCTCGCCTCTCTCCTTATGGACGCTTAGGATACACTGAGCACCTCTCTCCTCTCTCCTTATGGACGCTTAGGATACACTGTACCTCTCTCCTCTCTCCTTATGGACGCTTAGGATACACTGAGCTCCTCTCTCCTCTCTCCTTATGGACGCTTAGGATACACTGAGCTCCTCTCTCCTCTCCTTATGGATGCTTAGGATACACTGAGCTCCTCTCTCCTCTCTCCTCAAGGACGCTTAGGATACACTGAGCTCCTCTCTCCTCTCTCCTTATGGACGCTTAGGATACACTGAGCTCCTCTCTCCTCAAGGACGCTTAGGATACACTGAGCTCCTCTCTCCTCTCCTTATGGATGCTTAGGATACACTGAGCTCCTCTCTCCTCTCTCCTCAAGGACGCTTAGGATACACTGAGCTCCTCTCTCCTCTCTCCTTATGGACGCTTAGGATACACTGAGCTCCTCTCTCCTCTCTCCTTAAGGACGCTTAGGAGACACTGAGCTCCTCTCTCCTCTCTCCTTATGGACGCTTAGGATACACTGAGCTCCTCTCTCCTCAAGGACACTTAGGATACACTGAGCTCCTCTCCTGGTGAACAGTTACATAAACTAGAAGTACAACACGTGATGCTTTGCAGATACTTTATTACACAAATAACAGTTACTGAAAATAGTCCTCTTGCAGCAAAACCAGTGTCAAAATAAATATCAGATGGCTTAACTTTGGAAATGACTTTCTATCACATGCCAGTTATACAAAGAGTCTGACAGACGTGGTGCTGTGATGCACTGAGGGGTCAGGTACAGGTGTCGCTGTGAGGAGGGGTCAGGTACAGGTGTCGCTGTGAGGAGGGGTCATGAGGGGTCAGGTACAGGTGTCGCTGTGAGGAGGGGTCAGGTACAGGTGTCGCTGTGAGGAGGGGTCATGGTCATGTGATGAACCTGAGGAGACAGAACCTTCACCGCTACGCTAACACACTCTCTCTCTTCCTGTTCTCTGCGTGAGAGCGGTGGCTGTAGGACCTACAGGCCGCCGCTCTCACTGAGGGATGATGGCGCTGGAAAAGGCAGAATACAAAAGTAAAAACTAAAAAGGCACAACATGCCCACTGAAGGTTGAGTGAAGGATCCTATTGAACGGACGCTGTGTGAATGTAAGAGATGTAAGATGCATTTGTCCAGTAAAAATAAACGATAGATGTTTAATCATCACAATGAATAATACCTCATTCATAACCCGGCTCCGAGTCATGAAGCCTGTGGATCCATCAATATGACCCGTGGGTTGTGCCAGGAGTCGTTGGTACACTGTGCACAGGGCGGACAGGTAGAAAGCCGCCTGTGCTGCTCATCGCGTCACCATGACAACGAGCCCTGGAGGTCTTCAAACAAATGAATGATATCAAAAGTCATTTGGTGAAGTTTGGTAGAAGTTAAAGTAAAAACAACTCAGATCTTTGTTCACCTGTTGCACACAACCAGACGACAGATTAAAAGAGATTCTTGATTCTGGCCTGAAGGCCAGATCTCAAACATCTGTCCCAGAAGGCCAGTTTGATGAGGGGGACGATCTGACATGTGATGTGTCAACAAGGCTGGATGTCAAGATATTAAATAAGGATGCAATACATTGTCCAAATGATGCTAAATAATTTGTATATACAACATATCTTTAAATATATAAACAATCCGATTGGCAGCTTACACAACAGTTACACAATGATGAAGAACATGAATCTCTAAGAGGAGGCCGCAGGAGGAGGAGCCGGCAGGGCGGAGTACTCCTCGTTCTCAGAGTCGCTGCTGTTGTTCCTCTCCTGGTCGCTGCCTTCAGTGCTCAGCTGGTCGAAGCCCTGGCGGCTGTAACCCTTATGGGAGGCCAGGAAGTTCCCCAGGTTCAGACCGCCCACGGCTTTACCTGGAGAAGGAGAACATCATCACATGGAGTTGGGTCTGGACACGTGGAGTTGGGTCTGGACACATGGAGTTGGGTATAGACACATGGAGTTGGGTCTGGACACATGGAGTTGGGTATAGACACATGGAGTTGGGTCTGGACACATGGAGTTGGGTCTGGACACATGGAGTTGGGTCTGGGTCTGGACACATGGAGTTGGGTCTGGACACATGGAGTTGGGTATAGACACATGGAGTTGGGTCTGGACACATGGAGTTGGGTCTGGACACATGGAGTTGGGTCTGGACACATGGAGTTGGGTCTGGACACATGGAGTTGGGTATAGACACATGGAGTTGGGTCTGGACACATGGAGTTGGGTATAGACACATGGAGTTGGGTCTGGACACATGGAGTTGGGTCTGGACACATGGAGTTGGGTCTGGACACATGGAGTTGGGTCTGGACACATGGAGTTGGGTCTGGACACATGGAGTTGGGTATAGACACATGGAGTTGGGTCTGGACACATGGAGTTGGGTATAGACACATGGAGTTGGGTCTGGACACATGGAGTTGGGTCTGGACACATGGAGTTGGGTATAGACACATGGAGTTGGGTCTGGACACATGGAGTTGGGTATAGACACATGGAGTTGGGTCTGGACACATGGAGTTGGGTCTGGACACATGGAGTTGGGTATAGACACATGGAGTTGGGTATAGACACATGGAGTTGGGTCTGGACACATGGAGTTGGGTATAGACACATGGAGTTGGGTCTGGACACATGGAGTTGGGTCTGGACACATGGAGTTGGGTATAGACACATGGAGTTGGGTCTGGACACATGGAGTTGGGTCTGGACACATGGAGTTGGGTCTGGACACATGGAGTTGGGTCTGGACACATGGAGTTGGGTATAGACACATGGAGTTGGGTATAGACACATGGAGTTGGGTCTGGACACATGGAGTTGGGTCTGGACACATGGAGTTGGGTCTGGACACATGGAGTTGGGTCTGGACACATGGAGTTGGGTCTGGACACATGGAGTTGGGTCTGGACACATGGAGTTGGGTATAGACACATGGAGTTGGGTATAGACACATGGAGTTGGGTCTGGACACATGGAGTTGGGTCTGGACACATGGAGTTGGGTCTGGACACATGGAGTTGGGTATAGACACATGGAGTTGGGTATAGACACATGGAGTTGGGTCTGGACACATGGAGTTGGGTCTGGACACATGGAGTTGGGTCTGGACACATGGAGTTGGGTCTGGACACATGGAGTTGGGTCTGGACACATGGAGTTGGGTCTGGACACATGGAGTTGGGTCTGGACACATGGAGTTGGGTCTGGACACATGGAGTTGGGTCTGGACACATGGAGTTGGGTCTGGACACATGGAGTTGGGTATAGACACATGGAGTTGGGTATAGACACATGGAGTTGGGTCTGGACACATGGAGTTGGGTCTGGACACATGGAGTTGGGTCTGGACACATGGAGTTGGGTATAGACACATGGAGTTGGGTCTGGACACATGGAGTTGGGTCTGGACACATGGAGTTGGGTATAGACACATGGAGTTGGGTCTGGACACATGGAGTTGGGTATAGACACATGGAGTTGGGTCTGGACACATGGAGTTGGGTATAGACACATGGAGTTGGGTCTGGACACATGGAGTTGGGCATAGACACATGGAGTTGGGTCTGGACACATGGAGTTGGGTATAGACACATGGAGTTGGGTCTGGACACATGGAGTTGGGTCTGGACACATGGAGTTGGGTCTGGACACATGGAGTTGGGTATAGACACATGGAGTTGGGTCTGGACACATGGAGTTGGGTATAGACACATGGAGTTGGGTCTGGACACATGGAGTTGGGTCTGGACACATGGAGTTGGGTATAGACACATGGAGTTGGGTCTGGACACATGGAGTTGGGTCTGGACACATGGAGTTGGGTCTGGACACATGGAGTTGGGTCTGGACACATGGAGTTGGGTATAGACACATGGAGTTGGGTCTGGACACATGGAGTTGGTCTGGACACATGGGTTGGGTCTGGACACATGGAGTTGGGTCTGGACACATGGAGTTGGGTATAGACACATGGAGTTGGGTATAGACACATGGAGTTGGGTCTGGACACATGGAGTTGGGTCTGGACACATGGAGTTGGGTCTGGACACATGGAGTTGGGTATAGACACATGGAGTTGGGTCTGGACACATGGAGTTGGGTCTGGACACATGGAGTTGGGTCTGGACACATGGAGTTGGGTATAGACACATGGAGTTGGGTATAGACACATGGAGTTGGGTCTGGACACATGGAGTTGGGTCTGGACACATGGAGTTGGGTCTGGACACATGGAGTTGGGTATAGACACATGGAGTTGGGTATAGACACATGGAGTTGGGTCTGGACACATGGAGTTGGGTCTGGACACATGGAGTTGGGTATAGACACATGGAGTTGGGTATAGACACATGGAGTTGGGTCTGGACACATGGAGTTGGGTCTGGACACATGGAGTTGGGTCTGGACACATGGAGTTGGGTCTGGACACATGGAGTTGGGTCTGGACACATGGAGTTGGGTCTGGACACATGGAGTTGGGTCTGGACACATGGAGTTGGGTATAGACACATGGAGTTGGTAATGGGACACATGGAGTTGGGAATGGACACATGGAGTTGGGTCTGGATACATGGAGTGGGGTTCATTGGATAAAGTTATGATATTGATGTTAAAGGACAAACCTCTTATTCTTCCCAGGATCCCTCCCACAGAACTGGGCTCAGCCTTCAGCTCACATGCGTCTGCACACAAACAATCAGCAGGATGAAGCTGAGGGCTTCTCCTCACGTGTTCAGAAGCTGTGGGTCATACATACTGTTCTTCCTCCAGCAGATGAAGACTCCGATGCAGACGACGAGCATCAGCGGGATGAGCAGCAGGCTGGTGATGACGGCTGGGAGGACTCCCTGCCCTCTGATTGGCTGCTTCTCCTCCTCCTCCTGTTGAGGCTGCAGCGTCTGCTTCTCCTGGGCGGCAGCCATCTCTGACATGTTGTGATCCGGCCTCACTCGAGTGCGGACGAACGTCTCTATTTCTACACGGAGGGAAACGCTGTGCTTACAGTCCATGATGGACATTTTAGAATGATAACAACACTTTCTCTACTTCAACGGCAACTTCCAAGGAAACCAGAAACTATTTCAATCCACAATACCGTCACTTTCAGTCAATCAGTAAGAATCCTCTAAATGCTAAATGGACCAATCAAGGCACATTCACACACTGATGGGAGGAGCTACCAGGTGAGGTACCACCTGGTGGGAGGAGCTACCATGTGAGGTACACCTGGAGGGAGGAGCTACACCTCCCTGTTAAACTCAAC
>NC_079402.1:727888-742888 GCF_029220125.1 Pseudoliparis swirei | reverse complement strand
TGTTTTATGGAACCAGCTTCCAATTTCAGTCCGGAGGCAGACACAGTCACCTCGTTTAAGAGTAGACTGAAGACCTTCCTCTTTGACAGAGCTTATAGTTAGGGCTGAATCAGGTTCACCTGGTCCGCCCCTTGATATGCTGCTATAGGCTTATAGCTGCCGGGGACGCTTTTAGGATGCACTGAGTACCTATCTCCTCTTTTTCTCTCCTTAAGGATGAATTTTCATCTCTCAATCACACGCTACTAACTCTGCTTTCTCCCGGAAGTCCTTTGACTTTACGTCTCATGGGGTCATCGGACCCTATGAGACGGCATAGATCCTATCTGCCTGATGGATCGTCTGGGTCGTGGAATTCCTGCTCATGACTACGCCACTGTCCTGTTGAGACTCCGCCCACTCCTCCTCCCCACCGCCATCTGCCTGATGGATCGTGGAGGTCTCCATCGTGGAATATGCCTACTATGAACTATTCATACACTCTGTCATATTCATTGAATGTATTTTAACTCTAAATCTGTCCTTCTGTACACATTACATCTATTGTTCTGTCCATCCTGGAGAGGGATCCTCCTCTGTTGCTCTCCTGAAGGTTTCTTCCCTTTTTTTCCCCCTGAAGGGTTATTTGGGAGTTTTTCCTGGTCCGATGTGAGGTTTTGGGGCAGGGATGTCTGTGTACAGATTGTAAAGCACTCCGAGACAAATTTGTAATTTGTGAAATTGGGCTATACAAATAAACTGAATTGAATTGAATTGAATGTTGAACTCATGTTCCTCAGACCCAGCAGCTGCCCCTCACGCTGCATGACAGTGATGTCATCAGTGATGTCACTCACCCTGGGCCCCAGTGGTGGTCTCCTCTGTGGAAGATGACCAGGTTACCTTCTGAGTCCAGGGCCAGACCAGAGACCTGACCCAGCTGGAGGGAGCTGTGGGGCCACGAGGACACCTGCTCCAGGTGGTAGTCTACACACACACACACACACACACACACACACACACACACACACACACACACACACACACACACACACACACACACACACACACACACACACACACACACACACACACACACACACACACACACACACACACACACACACACACACACACACACACTCTGTTTGAACACATTTTAAAACATTGTCAGAATACAGTTTTCCACATTCAACTGTTCAGTGAAATAATGAAACCCGCTCTGGGCTCATCTCCCATCAGGCCTCTGCTGCTGATTCATAGGTATTCAAACTTTTAAGTATTGCAATTGCACAATTCTTCTGGTTCAGTGTTGATGTATGTGCTGCTGGTGTAAACGCTCTCGATCCCAACAGGCTGTGAGCCCCCAGGCCCCGCTGTGCGTCTCTTGGACAGGTGTTCAGGCTGCAGCTCGTGTCCCACGCCACTCAGAGTACAACAATGGAAGTGGTCAGAGAGCCGTATGATGACTGGAAGAGGCCATCGGGGAGGTCTGTGGGACCTCCACCTCGAGACAACCGGACTGGATACATACCGCCTTCCATGTGTGTGATCTGTGTCTATGAACACACAGGTCATTAAAGCTGCAAGCAGCAATCAACAGGCATGAGATTGGCAGCTGTGATGATGATGTCATCAGGAAACACTGCATACACTTTAATTGTTATGCAGCTGATACTCAATTATATCTCTGATCCAACCAGAGGAGTCCAACCAGCTCACTTCAAGATGTCTTAAAGACATAAAACATGAGGAGCTGAAACTTCCTGATGTTAAACTGACAAACTGAAGTTATTGACTGAGCAGCTCAGAGGTCAGAGGTCAGGTGAAGTGGTTTATGTAGACCACATCGCCCTGGCACCAACACCCTGCAGAGGACCTCTGTTCTACTGGATCAGGACTTGACCTTTAAGTCCACGTGAAGAACATCTCAAGGACTCTTTGATTCATCTACTCCTTATTATCAGGATGCTCTAATAAGCTTGTAGTACCATGTTACCCCACTAGAGAGCTTGTAGTACCATGTTACCCCACTAGAGAGCTTGTAGTACCATGTTACACCACTAGAGAGCTTGTAGTACCATATTACCCCACTAGAGAGCTTGTAGTACCATGTTACCCCACTAGAGAGCTTGTAGAACCATATTACCAGACTAGAGAGCTTGTAGTACCATGTTACCCCACTAGAGAGCTTGTAGTACCATGTTACCCCACTAGAGAGCTTGTAGTACCATGTTACCCCACTAGAGAGCTTGTAATACCATGTTAGTCCACTAGAGAGCTTGTAGTACCATGTTACACCACTAGAGAGCTTGTAGTACCATATTACCCCACTAGAGAGCTTGTAGTACCATGTTACCCCACTAGAGAGCTTGTAGTACCATATTACCCCACTAGAGAGCTTGTAGTACCATGTTACCCCACTAGAGAGCTTGTAGTACCATATTACCCACTAGAGAGCTTGTAGTACCATATTACCCCACTAGAGAGCTTGTAGTACCATGTTACCCCACTAGAGAGCTTGTAGTGCCATATTACCCCACTAGAGAGCTTGTAGTACCATGTTACCCCACTAGAGAGCTTGTAGTACCATATCACCCCACTAGAGAGCTTGTAGTACCATGTTACCCACTAGAGAGCTTGTAGTACCATGTTACCCCACTAGAGAGCTTGTAGTACCATGTTACCCCACTAGAGAGCTTGTAGTACCATGTTACCCCACTAGAGAGCTTGTAGTACCATGTTGCCCCACTAGAGAGCTTGTAGTAACATGTTACCCCACTAGAGAGCTTGTAGTACCATGTTACCCCACTAGAGAGCTTGTAGTACCATGTTACCCCACTAGAGGGCTTGTAGTACCATGTTACCCCACTAGAGAGCTTGTAGTAACATGTTACCCCACTAGAGAGCTTGTAGTACCATGTTACCCCACTAGAGAGCTTGTAGTACCATGTTACCCCACTAGAGAGCTTGTAGTAACATGTTACCCCACTAGAGAGCTTGTAGTACCATGTTACCCCACTAGAGAGCTTGTAGTACCATGTTACCCCACTAGAGAGCTTGTAGTACCATGTTACCCCACTAGAGAGCTTGTAGTACCATGTTACCCCACTAGAGAGCTTGTAGTACCATGTTACCCACTAGAGAGCTTGTAGTACCATGTTACCCCACTAGAGAGCTTGTAGTACCATGTTACCCCACTAGAGAGCTTGTAGTACCATGTTACCCCACTAGAGAGCTTGTAGTACCATGTTACCCCACTAGAGAGCTTGTAGTACCATGTTACCCCACTAGAGAGCTTGAGTACCATGTTACCCCACTAGAGAGCTTGTAGTACCATGTTACCCCACTAGAGAGCTTGTAGTACCATGTTACCCCACTAGAGAGCTTGTAGTACCATGTTACCTCACTAGAGAGCTTGTAGTACCATGTTACCCCACTAGAGAGCTTGTAGTACCATGTTACCCCACTAGAGAGCTTGTAGTACCATGTTACCCCACTAGAGAGCTTGTAGTACCATGTTACCCCACTAGAGAGCTTGTAGTACCATGTTACCCCACTAGAGAGCTTGTAGTACCATGTTACCCCACTAGAGAGCTTGTAGTACCATGTTACCCCACTAGAGAGCTTGTAGTACCATGTTACCCCACTAGAGAGCTTGTAGTACCATGTTACCCCACTAGAGAGCTTGTAGTACCATGTTACCCCACTAGAGAGCTTGTAGTACCATGTTACCCACTAGAGAGCTTGTAGTACCATGTTACCCCACTAGAGAGCTTGTAGTACCATGTTACCCCACTAGAGAGCTTGTAGTACCATGTTACCCCACTAGAGAGCTTGTAGTACCATGTTACCCCACTAGAGAGCTTGTAGTACCATGTTACCCACTAGAGAGCTTGTAGTACCATGTTACCCCACTAGAGAGCTTGTAGTACCATGTTACCCCACTAGAGAGCTTGTAGTACCATGTTACCCCACTAGAGAGCTTGTAGTACCATGTTACCCCACTAGAGAGCTTGTAGTACCATGTTACCCCACTAGAGAGCTTGTAGTACCATGTTACCCACTAGAGAGCTTGTAGTACCATGTTACCCCACTAGAGAGCTTGTAGTACCATGTTACCCCACTAGAGAGCTTGTAGTACCATGTTACCCCACTAGAGAGCTTGTAGTACCATGTTACCCCACTAGAGAGCTTGTAGTACCATGTTACCTCACTAGAGAGCTTGTAGTACCATGTTACCCCACTAGAGAGCTTGTAGTACCATGTTACCCCACTAGAGAGCTTGTAGAACCATGTTACCCCACTAGAGAGCTTGTAGTACCATATTACCCCACTAGAGAGCTTGTAGTACCATGTTACCTCACTAGAGAGCTTGTAGTACCATGTTACCCCACTAGAGAGCTTGGTACCATGTTATTACACCACTAGAGAGCATGTAGTAGCAAGTTAGCTCACTAGAGAGCTTGTAGTACCATGTTGCACCACTAGAGAGCTTGTACTACCACACACCCCACTCAGAGAGCTTAGAAAACATGTTACCCCACTAGAGAGCTTGTAGTACCATGTTACCCCACTAGAGAGCTTGTAGTACCATGTTACCCCACTAGAGAGCTTGTAGTACCATGTTACCCCACTAGAGAGCTTGTAGTAAATATGTTACCCCACTAGAGAGCTTGTAGTACCACAGTTACCCCACTAGAGAGCTTGTAGTACCATGTTACCCCACTAGAGAGCTTGTAGTACCATGTTACCCCACTAGAGAGCTTGTAGTAACATGTTACCCCACCAGAGAGCTTGTAGTACCATGTTACCCCACTAGAGAGCTTGTAGTACCATGTTACCCCACTAGAGAGCTTGTAGTACCATGTTACCCCACTAGAGAGCTTGTAGTACCATGTTACCCCACTAGAGAGCTTGTAGTACCATGTTACCCCACTAGAGAGCTTGTAGTACCATGTTACCCCACCAGAGAGCTTGTAGTACCATGTTACCCCACTAGAGAGCTTGTAGTACCATGTTACCCCACTAGAGAGCTTGTAGTACCATGTTACCCCACTAGAGAGCTTGTAGTACCATGTTACCCCACTCAGAGAGCTTGTAGTACCATGTTACCCCACTAGAGAGCTTGTAGTACCATGTTACCCCACTAGAGAGCTTGTAGTACCATGTTACCCCACTAGAGAGCTTGTAGTACCATGTTACCCCACTAGAGAGCTTGTAGTACCATGTTACCCCACTAGAGAGCTTGTAGTACCATGTTACCCCACTAGAGAGCTTGTAGTACCATGTTACCCCACCAGAGAGCTTGTAGTACCATGTTACCCCACTAGAGAGCTTGTAGTACCATGTTACCCCACTAGAGAGCTTGTAGTACCATGTTACCCCACTAGAGAGCTTGTAGTACCATGTTACCCCACTAGAGAGCTTGTAGTACCATGTTACCCCACTAGAGAGCTTGTAGTACCATGTTACCCCACTAGAGAGCTTGTAGTACCCCACTAGAGAGCTTAGCACTAGAGAGCTTGTAGTACCATGTTACCCCACTAGAGAGCTTGTAGTACCATGTTACCCCACTAGAGAGCTTGTAGTACCATGTTACCCACTAGAGAGCTTGTAGTACCATGTTACCCCACTAGAGAGCTTGTAGTACCATGTTACCCCACTAGAGAGCTTGTAGTACCATGTTACCCCACTAGAGAGCTTGTAGTACCATGTTACCCCACTAGAGAGCTTGTAGTACCATGTTACCCCACTAGAGAGCTTGTAGTACCATGTTACCCCACTAGAGAGCTTGTAGTACCATATTACCCCACTAGAGAGCTTGTTACCCCACTAGAGAGCTTGTAGTACCATGTTACCCCACTAGAGAGCTTGTAGTACCATGTTACCCCACTAGAGAGCTTGTAGTACCATGTTACCCCACTAGAGAGCTTGTTACCCCACTAGAGAGCTTGTAGTACCATGTTACCCCACTAGAGAGCTTGTAGTACCATGTTACCCCACCAGAGAGCTTGTAGTACCATGTTACCCCACTAGAGAGCTTGTAGTACCATGTTACCCCACTAGAGAGCTTGTAGTACCATGTTACCCCACTAGAGAGCTTGTAGTACCATGTTACCCACTAGAGAGCTTGTAGTACCATGTTACCCCACTAGAGAGCTTGTAGTACCATGTTACCCCACTAGAGAGCTTGTAGTACCATGTTACCCCACTAGAGAGCTTGTAGTACCATGTTACCCCACTAGAGAGCTTGTAGTACCATGTTACCCCACTAGAGAGCTTGTAGTACCATGTTACCCCACTAGAGAGCTTGTAGTACCATGTTACCCCACTAGAGAGCTTGTAGTACCATGTTACCCCACTAGAGAGCTTGTAGTACCATGTTACCCCACCAGAGAGCTTGTAGTACCATGTTACCCCACTAGAGAGCTTGTAGTACCATGTTACCCCACTAGAGAGCTTGTAGTACCATGTTACCCCACTAGAGAGCTTGTAGTACCATGTTACCCCACTAGAGAGCTTGTAGTACCATGTTACCCCACTAGAGAGCTTGTAGTACCATGTTACCTCACTAGAGAGCTTGTAGTACCATGTTACCCCACTAGAGAGCTTGTAGTACCATGTTACCCACTAGAGAGCTTGTAGTACCATGTTACCCCACTAGAGAGCTTGTAGTACCATGTTACCCCACTAGAGAGCTTGTGGTACCATGTTACCCCACTAGAGAGCTTGTAGTACCATGTTACCCCACTAGAGAGCTTGTAGTACCATGTTACCCCACTAGAGAGCTTGTAGTACCATGTTACCCCACTAGAGAGCTTGTAGTACCATGTTACCCCACTAGAGAGCTTGTAGTACCATGTTACCCCACTAGAGAGCTTGTAGTACCATGTTACCCCACTAGAGAGCTTGTAGTACCATGTTACCCCACTAGAGAGCTTGTAGTACCATGTTACCCCACCAGAGAGCTTGTAGTACCATGTTACCCCACTAGAGAGCTTGTAGTACCATGTTACCCCACTAGAGAGCTTGTAGTACCATGTTACCTCACTAGAGAGCTTGTAGTACCATGTTACCCCACTAGAGAGCTTGTAGTACCATGTTACCCACTAGAGAGCTTGTAGTACCATGTTACCCCACTAGAGAGCTTGTAGTACCATATTACCCACTAGAGTGCTTGTAGTACCATGTTACCCCACTAGAGAGCTTGTAGTACCATGTTACCCCACTAGAGAGCTTGTAGTACCATGTTACCCCACTAGAGAGCTTGTAGTACCATGTTACCCCACTAGAGAGCTTGTAGTACCATGTTACCCCACTAGAGAGCTTGTAGTACCATGTTACCCCACTAGAGAGCTTGTAGTACCATGTTACCCCACTAGAGAGCTTGTAGTACCATGTTACCCCACTAGAGAGCTTGTAGTACCATGTTACCCCACTAGAGAGCTTGTAGTACCATGTTACCCCACTAGAGAGCTTGTAGTACCATGTTACCCCACTAGAGAGCTTGTAGTACCATGTTACCCCACTAGAGAGCTTGTAGTACCATGTTACCCCACTAGAGAGCTTGTAGTACCATGTTACCCCACTAGAGAGCTTGTAGTACCATGTTACCCCACTAGAGAGCTTGTAGTACCATGTTACCCCACTAGAGAGCTTGTAGTACCATGTTACCCCACTAGAGCTTGTAGTACCATGTTACCCCACTAGAGAGCTTGTAGTACCATGTTACCCCACTAGAGAGCTTGTAGTACCATGTTACCCCACTAGAGAGCTTGTAGTACCATGTTACCCCACTAGAGAGCTTGTAGTACCATGTTACCCCACTAGAGAGCTTGTAGTACCATGTTACCCCACTAGAGAGCTTGTAGTACCATGTTACCCCACTAGAGAGCTTGTAGTACCATGTTACCCCACTAGAGAGCTTGTGGTACCATGTTACCCCACTAGAGAGCTTGTAGTACCATGTTACCCCACTAGAGAGCTTGTAGTACCATGTTACCCCACTAGAGAGCTTGTAGTACCATGTTACCCCACTAGAGAGCTTGTGGTACCATGTTACCCCACTAGAGAGCTTAGTACCATGTTACCCCACTAGAGGGCTTGTAGTACCATGTTACCCCACTAGAGAGCTTGTAGTACCATATTACCCCACTAGAGAGCTTGTAGTACCATGTTACCCCACTAGAGAGCTTGTAGTACCATATTACCCCACTAGAGAGCTTGTAGTATGTTACCCCACCAGAGAGCTTGTAGTACCATGTTACTAGAGGGCTTGTAGTGCCATGTTACCCCACTAGAGAGCTTGTAGTACCATGTTACCCCACTAGAGAGCTTGTAGTACCATGTTACCCCACTAGAGAGCTTGTAGTACCATGTTACCCCACTAGAGAGCTGCCTCACTAGACATGGGCATACTTGTAGTCCCTAGAGTCTAAAGTAGGAGGAGCCAGTGCCTTCATGTCTCAAGCTCCTCCTCTTTGATGAACGCAGGATACACCTTCTCCTCCTCTCCTGGAGGAACACTCTCCTCTCATGGTGGGATACCTCTGTGAGACCTGGAGATGCTGATAGAGGCTGAGAGGCTGAGGGGGACGCTTAGGAGACACTGAGCTCCTCCCTCCTCTCTCCTTATGGACGCTTAGGATACACTGAGCTCCTCTCTCCTCTCTCCTTATGGACGCTTAGGATACACTGAGCTCCTCTCTCCTCTCTCCTTATGGACGTTTAGGATACACTGAGTTCCTCTCTCCTCTCTCCTTATGGACGCTTAGGATACACTGAGCTCCTCTCTCCTCTCCTTATGGACGCTTAGGATACACTGAGCTCTCTCTCTTCTCCTCTCTCCTTATGGACGCTTAGGATACACTGAGCCCTCTCCTCTCTCCTTATGGACGCTTAGGATACACTGAGCTCTCTCCTCTCTCTCTCCTTATGGACGCTTAGGATACACTGAGCCCTCCTCTCTCCTGATGGACGCTAGGATACACTGAGCCTCTCTCCTCTCTCCTTATGGGGCTCCTGAGCCCTCTCCTTATGGACGCTTAGATACACTGCTCTCTCCTGATGGGCCTTAGGATACACTGAGCTCCTCTCTCCTAGGATCTCTCTCCCTGGAGCCTTAGGACACCTGAGCTCCTCTCTCCTTATGGACGCTAGGACACACTGAGCTCCTCTCTCCTCTCTCCTTAGCTTAGGAGACACTGAGCTCCTCTCCTTATGGGCCACTGAGCCTCCTCTCTTATGGACGCTTGGGAGACACTGAGCTCCTCTCCTCTCCTTATGGACGCTTAGGATTGGATACACTGAGCTCCTCTCCTCTCCTTATGGACGTTTAGGATACACTGAGTTCCTCTCTCCTCTCCTTATGGACGCTTAGGATACTGAGCTCCTCCTCTCTCCTTATGGACGTTTAGGATACACTGAGCTCCTCTCTCCTCTCTCCTTATGGACGCTAGGATACACTGAGCTCCTCTCTCCTCTCTCCTTATGGACGCTTAGGATACACTGAGCTCTCTCCTCTCTCTCCTTATGGACGCTTAGGATACACTGAGCTCCTCTCCTCTCTCCTTATGGACGCTTAGGATACACTGGGCTCTCTCTCCTTATGGACGCTTAGGATACACTGAGCTCCTCTCCTCTCTACTTATGGACCCTTAGGCCACACTGAGCTCCTCTCTCCTCTCTCTCCTTATGGACGCTTAGGATACACTGAGCTCCTCTCTCCTCTCTCCTTATGGACGCTTAGGACACACTGAGCTCTCCTCTCCTCTCATGGACGCTTAGGATACACTGAGCTCCTCTCTCCTCTCTCCTCATGGACGTTTAGGATACACTGAGCTCCTCTCTCCTCTCTCCTTATGGACGCTTAGGATACACTCTTCTCTCTCCTCTCCTTATGGACGCTTAGGATACACTGAGCTCTCTCTCCTCTCTCCTTATGGACGCTTAGGATACAATGAGCCCTCTCCTCTCTCCTTATGGACTTAGGATACACTGAGCCCTCCTCTCCTCTCTCCTTATGTACGCTTAGGATACACTGAGCTCCTCCCTCCTCTCTCCTTAGTGCACGCTTAGGATACACTGAGCCTCTCTCCTCTCCTTATGGACGCTTAGGATACACTGAGCTCCTCTCTCCTCTCCTTATGAGCTTACTCTCTCCTTATGGACGCTTAGGAGGATACACTGAGCCTCTCTCCTCTCTCCTTATGGACGCTAGGATACACTGAGCTCCTCTCTCCTCTCTCCTTATGGACGCTTAGGACACACTGAGCTCCTCTCTCCTCTCTCCTTATGGACGCTTAGGATACACTGAGCTCCTCTCTCCTCTCCTTCTCTCCTCATGGACGCTTAGGATACACTGAGCTCCTCTCTCCTCTCTCTTGATGGGCCTCTCTCCTCTCTCTGATGGACGCTTAGGATACACTGAGCTCCTCTCTCCTCTCCTCTCTCCTTATGGACGCTTAGGATACACTGAGCTCCTCTCCTTATGCGGACGCTTAGGACACTGAGCCCTCTCTCCTTCTGGACGCTTAGGATACACGGAGCCCTCTCTCTCTCCTCCTCTCCTTCTGGACGCTTAGGATACACTGTGCTCCTCTCTCCTCTCCTCTCTCTCCCTTCTGGAGCTTAGGATACACTGAGCCCTCTCTCTCCTCTCTCCTTATGGACGCTTAGGATACACTGAGCTCCTCTCTCCTTATGTACGTTTAGGATACACTAAGCTCCTCTCTACTCTCCTCTCTCCTTATGGACGCTTAGGATACACTGAGCTCCTCTCTCCTCTCTCCTTATGGACGCTAGGATACACTGAGCCCTCTCCTTATGGACGCTTAGGATACAATGAGCTCCTCCTCTCCTCTCTCCTTATGGACGCCTTAGGATACACTGAGCTCTCTCTCCTCTCCTTATGTAATGTTTGGGATACACTGAGCTCTTCTCTCTCCTCTCTCCTTATGGACGCTTAGGATACACTGCTCCTCTCTCCTCTCTCCTTATGGACGTTTAGGATACACTGAGCTCCTCTCCTCTCTCCTTATGGACGCTTAGGATACACTGAGTTCCTCTCTCCTCTCTCCTTATGGACGCGAGGATACACTGAGCCCTCTCTCCTCTCCTTATGGACGCTTTGGATACACTGAGCTCCTCTCTCCTCTCCTCTCTCCTTATGGACGTTTAGGATACACTGAGCTCCTCTCTCCTCTCCTCTCTCCTTATGGACGTTTAGGATGCACTGAGCACCTCTCTCCTTATGGATGAATCTTCATCTCTCCATCACACATTACTAACTCTGTTTCCTCTCCTGAGTCCTTGTGACTTCAGGTCTCAGAGGGTCCATTGGACCTGGTGGGTCTGATGCCTCCTGCCGTGGCCCTTGAAAGGGTTGTTTCTGTTCCTGATCTGATGTGAGGTCAAAGGTCAGGGATGTCTGTGTGTACAGAACCCCCCGAGGCAAATTCGTAATGTGTGATATTGGGCTATACAAAATCAACTGAATTGAATTGTTCCTGGAAGTTTGCTCCCCTACTGAAGGTACATTCATAGGACATTGAAGACATTAAGTATTTATGTTGCTGTGAAACCATCTCCTTTAATTTACTGGATCTATTCAACTTTCTCAACAAAGCTACATTTTACAAAAATTACATTTGAACCAATTACGATAACGTTAGTTTACTTTTGTCCAAAACACATGTTTACTGACGGAACTTGACAACTAAAACCAACAAAACCACTAAATTGAACCTCCGTATGGCTCATCCCACTGCTGGTGGAACAGTGTAATTCATGTGTGGGTCACATGCTCACTGGTCCCGTCATATCCAAAATGCTCCCTCGCTGCCAGTTTAAAATCACTTGACAGCGGCTGGAGAGTTCCCTCTGAAATGTTCAGAGCAACACTTCAATCTTTAAACATGTGGAAGGAAATCAACACGATGGACCTCAAGGATGCACATGCTGCGTTTAGTGGGAAGCTAAGCGTCGCTTCTTTCTAAAACAACTCCACTCAGCACTGAAGCCAGAACAAACATCGATGTCATGAGGCAGTGAATGAATCAAAGGGTCTGAGGAACGTATCCATGGGCAGGCAAAGGGATGAGGACCAGAGGCAGATGTGAACTTCTATACTTGAATCTTCAAGTAGTTCCATAGCACAATAACTCTCCAGAGGGGTGATGTGGGGACTGGGCTACAACATATGTAATGTGTTACAGTTTGAGAATACAGGAACACAGAAAGAAAACAAAGAGGATGTTGTACACATCCAGGACCCACCTTCAGCTAGCAGCTTGCTTCTCGGCGACTTGGTTGTGGCCTCAAGCTGATGGAATTTGTGGACTCTGTCCCTCACCAAAACATGACCCACCCTGGTCTGGAAGGCTAGTCTGGGGAAGCCCAGGTCTTTCTTTTGTATTAAGCTATCAATCTGAGCCACCAACTCAGCCTGGGCTCTCTGCGTCTGGCTTGGGTTGTACTTATGAACAGGAGCTACATCCTGGCTCTGGCCTAGCAGCGTGGACATTACAGAATAGAGGTCACCTGCACAGACAAGGGCACAGAAGGACAGGAAAGATTGGAAATAAAGGACAAGGAGACTGAAGGCCAAAGGCAAAGTCTTGTTCAACACATGAATCTAGCTCACTTGTTCAGAAGGCTGATGAAGTATCTGGATGGGACGAGTGATATCAAAAGGATAACAAACCAAATATGTACTGGCCACTACATGCCTCTGGTGTAAAAAGTGTTTTGCTAGACATCAGCGAGCAGAACATGTGTTGGGTTGTCAGGAGATTGTGTTGGGCCAGAGAAGAGTTCAGGAGGAAAGAGTAGAGCCAGCAGGAAGCCACCGAGTGGACAGGAAGGACGCTGCATGCAGTTCAACGAGGAGACGACAGTACAACCGACTGTCGTCTTGAAGCTCTCGGATACAGTCACATGGGCAGGACTGAGCCCCCCCACCCCGAGGCTGCACTCAATGTGGCCAGAGACTTTAAATACACCACTGGTGTCTAGCTCTGCTGAGAGATCACCAACACATCAGCTGCCCGACTCATAGTGGTATCAACTTGACCACGTTGACACTTATTCCAGAGAAGGACACAAGGCCTTCCCAAATCAGATCATATTTCAGTTCCACTTGACACAGACTGGCAACTACAACTGGAGATTTGGATCAGACACCAGGAACCCCTCCATCTGGAGGTAAACACTTCCAGTGCTTGAGGGCAACTCCTTGGCTTCTTGACTAACATGCAGGGCAGATGTGTGCCGGTCGTTCAGAAGAATGAATGCACACAAGGAGCCTCCAAGCTCTGCACCAAGCTCCGATACCTAAGGCTCAAGACCAGCCTCTGGGGTTGGGTACTGTGCTGTCTGAGGGTCAGACCCTAGACTGTGTGGCTGGGCACCTTCCACAGCCTGACCGGGCTATCCTACCTCTGCAGGCTGAGGAGGTTCAACATGGAGTCAAAGGATACTCTGCAGCTTCTGGGACCAGCACCACCTGGTGAGGCCCTTACACCACCAACAAGGTGACCAGGGACCAGCACCAACTGGTGAGGCCCTTACACCACCAACAAGGTGACCAGGGACCAGCACCACCTGGTGAGGCTCTTACACCACCAACAAGGTGACCAGGGACCAGCACCACCTGGTGAGGCTCTTACACCACCAACAAGGTGACCAGGGACCAGCACCACCTGGTGAGGATCTTACACCACCAACAAGCCGGGGACCAGCACCATGACCAGGGACCAGCACCACCTGGTGAGGCTCTTACACCACCAACAAGGTGACCAGGGACCAGCACCACCTGGTGAGGATCTTACACCACCAACAAGGTGACCAGGGACCAGCACCACCTGGTGAGACCACCAACAGGGACCAGCACCTTGACCAGGGACCAGCACCACCTGGTGAGGATCTTACACCACCAACAACGTGACCAGGGACCCCATCACCACCTGGTGAGGCTCTTACACCACCAACAAGGTGACCAGGGACCAGCACCACCTGGTGAGGCTCTTACACCACCAACAAGGTGACCAGGGACGAGCACCACCTGGTGAGGCTCTTACACCACCAACAAGGTGACCAGGGACCAGCACCACCTGGTGAGGCCCTTACACGACCAACAGGGTAACCAGGGACCAGCACCTGGTGAGGCCCTTACACGACCAACAGGGTAACCAGGGACCTGCACCTGGTGAGGCCCTTACACGACCAACAGGGTAACCAGGGACCAGCACCTGGTGAGGCCCTTACACGACCAACAGGGTAACCAGGGACCAGCACCTGGTGAGGCCCTTACACGACCAACAGGGTAACCAGGGACCAGCACCTGGTGAGGCCCTTACACGACCAACAGGGTAACCAGGGACCAGCACCTGGTGAGGCCCTTACACGACCAACAGGGTAACCAGGGACCAGCACCTGGTGAGGCAGTTACACCACCAACAAGGTGACCAGGGACCAGCACCACCTGGTGAGGCCCTTACACGACCAACAGGGTAACCAGGGACCAGCACCTGGTGAGGCCCTTACACGACCAACAGGGTAACCAGGGACCAGCACCTGGTGAGGCCCTTACACGACCAACAGGGTAACCAGGGACCAGCACCACCTGGTGAGGCCCTTACACGACCAACAGGGTAACCAGGGACCAGCACCTGGTGAGGCCCTTACACGACCAACAGGGTAACCAGGGACCAGCACCTGGTGAGGCAGTTACACGACCAACAGGGTAACCAGGGACCAGCACCTGGTGAGGCCCTTACACGACCAACAGGGTAACCAGGGACCAGCACCTGGTGAGGCAGTTACACCACCAACAAGGTGACCAGGGACCCCATCCACCTGCCGACGTCTGGCACACTTTACCTTTATATGGTCACTTAACCTAATGATAGACTTTCCTTAGCGTTACATCTTCATCATGCTTCAGGTCCATGTTGTAATTACTGCTCATATGTTTAACGCAAATTACATTTTGGAATTACATGTAGGATGTGAATACTG